>NC_088278.1:0-144371 GCF_036013445.1 Caloenas nicobarica
GGCGGCGCCGCAGGGTACCGGGGGGCGGGGGGGGAGGGGGGAAAAACGCTCGAAATGGGGGGGGGGGGAGGGGCCCGGAGACCCCGGGTGGGGGCGGGGGCTGGGGGGGCGGGGGTGACGTGTCACCCCCCCAGGGTCCCGCTGAAAGGGCCCGTGCCCCCCGGTTTGGGGGGGGGTGGGGGTCCCCGCCCTAATTTTGATCCCCACCCCCCCCAAATTGTGACACCCCCCCCCACACACAAAGTGTCACCCCCCCCCCCCCCCTGTAATTTGGGGGGTCCTGACCTCCTGCCCCTCCCCCCCCCTCCAGGGACCCCGAGATTTTGGGGGTGTCCCTCCCCTCCCCCGGTTGTCACCCCATGGGGGGTATGGGGGGGCGTGGCCTCGGAGTCCCCGCCCCCTTTGACCCCCCCTCCCCCCTTCCCCCCCCCCCAGGACGATGAAACCCGCGCGCAAACCCGGCGGCTCCGCCCCTCCCCCCGCCCCCCGCCCCAACCCCCCCCGAGACGCGGGGGGGGGGGGGGAGGGGCCGAGAACGACCCCGAAGACCCCGCCCCCTCCCCCTCCCCCCTCCCCCAGGACGCCCCTCCCCCCCGTCCCCCCACCCCAGCCGCAAAACCGCCACCTTCAAATCCCGACCCCCCCGCAAGAAAAACCCCCAGCCCGGCGAATCCAGCGGCTGCTCCAGCACCGACACGGCCTCCGAACACTCGGCCGACGACGAGGGGGGCGGGGCCGCGGCCACGCCCTCGGACGCCCCGCCCCCTCCCCCCGGCGGCGCCGGCGACGCTGCCGACGACGCCATCGCCCGCTGGCGCGCGCGGCGCCTCCTGCTGCTCCGCGACGGCGTCTTCCGCCCGGCGGCCGCCCGGCAGCTGCGCCGCGGGGGGCGCGAGCTCGGCGTCCATTGGCCGGCGAGCGGCAAATCACCTTCGTGGAGGTGGGGGAGGGGCCGGAGGGCGGGGGCGACGGCGGCGGCGCCGACCCCCCGGCGCTCATCGATGGACGTCACGCCCCCGCCGGGCGCCGTGGGGGTGGGCTCGGCGGTTTGCGCCCGCCTGGACGGGGGCGACGCCGTTTACCGGCCGGGGACGGTGACGGAGGTCAGCGCCCACCCCCCTCCTTCCGGGTGCGCTTGGCCCCGCCCACCGCCCCGGCCACGCCCGTTTGGGTGCCGCGCGCCGGGCTCCGCCTCCTGCGCCCCGCCCGCCCGGAGCCGCGCGCGCAGGATCCTGCCGACGGTATCAAAAGCGCGACGGACGCTCCGCGAGACGGTGAAACGTTCCCCGCGCGGCTCGAGGAACCGGCCGACGAATCGCGGACGGCGCCGCCTTCCCGCCCGCCCGCGGCCGATCGCCGCCTCGCCCGCCGCCCCGCCCACCCCGCCCCACCCCAAGTACAAGAAGGGGGACGTGGTCTGCACCCCCAACGGCATCCGCAAGAAGTTCAACGGGAAGCAGTGGCGGCGCCTCTGCTCCCGCGACGGCTGCACCAAAGAGGTCCCAGCGCCGCGGGTTCTGCTCCCGCCACCTCTCCCTGCGCACCAAGGAGCTCGAGGGCGCCGGGGGGGACAAGCTGGCCCCTCCCCCGCGCCGCCGCGCCGCCCCTCCCCCGCACGACTACGAGTGGGACGAGACGTCGCGGGAGAGCGAGGCGGGGGGAGGGGCGCGCCTGCCCCCCTCCCCCACCCGCCCACCCCCCAGGACCTTTCGCGCTTCGAGTTCGACGAGTGCGAGGCCGCCGTGATGCTGGTGTCGCTGGCGGGGGGGGGTCGCGCTCGGGGACCCCCAGCTTCTCGCCGGCCTCCACCCAGTCGCCCTTCTCCCCCGCCCCCTCCCCCAGCCCCTCCCCCCTCTTCGGCTTCCGCCCCGCCAACTTCAGCCCCGTCTCCCCCTCCCCCCGCGCCAGGGGGCGCCACTTGAGCGCCGGGACCCCCCGCCTGGGGGGGGGAGGGGAAGGCCTGAGCCCCCCCCCGCCGCCGCCGCCCCCGCCGCCCCCCCGGCCCCGCCCCCCGTCCGGGGTCCCGCCCCCTTTCCAAAGCTTCACGGTGCCGCTCAGCCCCGGGAAGCGCAAGCCCGACCCCTCCCCCCCAGGAGGAGGCCGGGGGAGGGGCGGCGGCGGCTGGGGAGGGGCGGGGGGGGGTTTCCGCGCCCTCTCCCCCGCTCTACCCCCCCCGCTCGCCCGCGGGTTTGACCTCCGACCCCGGGCCGGGGGCGCGGCGCGTGCCGCCCATCCCCCGCGGCTCCCCCGTCATCGTCCGCAACCCCGACATCCCCGACCCCGCCCCCCCGCGGCCCCGCCCCCTCGGCCCCGCCCCGCCCCCGCGGCCCCTCCCCCGCACCCCTTGGCCGCCCCCGTCCCCACGCGGCTCCGCCCTCGCCCCGCCCCCCCGTGGCCCCGCCCCCCTGGCCCCGCCGGCCAATCCCGAGCGGGGGGGCCGCCGCAGCCCCGCCCCCCCCTGCCCCACCCCCACCCTCCCGCCGCGCCTTTCCACCCCTCCCCGCCGCCCTCCTGCCCTTGTTGGTGCCGCCTGGAGATTTCGGGGCCCCCCGGCCCCCCCCCGCAAGGAGATCGTCATGGGCAGACCCGGGACAGGTAGGGGGCGGGGCCACGGGGTGGGGGCGGGGCCAAGGGGAGGGGGCGGGGCCAAGGGGTGGGGGCGGGGCCAAGGGGAGGGGGCGGGGCCAAGTGGGGGGCGGGGCTAATGGGGGGCCATGGGGGCGGGGTCATAAGGGTGGGACAAGGGGGTGGGGCCAAGGGGGTTATGGGGGAAGCGGGGGGAGGGGCCAAGGGGGTGGGTGTGGCCAGGGGGCGGGGCCATGGGCGGGGCCAAGGGGGGGCGGGACCAATGGGGTGTGGGGAGGGGCTGCGCGAGGTCACTGTGAGGTCATTGGGGTCGCGGTGACGTCGTGATGACATCACGGGTGGGTCGCGGGGGTCGCGACCTTACGGTGACGTCAGCAGCACGGGGTGCGGTGATGTCATTGATGATGTCACAGCCGTCCCGGGGCGGGGGGGGGGTGTGTGATTGCATCGCAGTGACGTCATAGCGACGTCACAGCCGAGCAGGCGCGGGGTTATTGCGTCACAGCGAGGTCGTGGCGCGGCCATGGTGACGTCAGAGCTGTCCCAGGGCCTGTCGCGGGTTTATTGCGTCACCGTGACGTCACGGATGCGTCACGGCCGCCGCGGGGCGGGGCTTAGCCAGGGGGCGGGGCTTGGCCGGGGGCGGGGCTTAGCGAGTGGGCGGGCCGGGTGCAGAGGCGCCGCCGCGCAGGGATTGGTCAGAACCCGCGGGCCTCATTTGCATGCGAGCGCCGCGCAGGGATTGGTCAGATGCCTCCTTAATTTGCATGTGAGCGCCGGCAGGGATTGGCCAGAAATCGCCCTCATTTGCATGCGAGCGCCGGGCAGGGATTGGCCAGAACCGTCTCCCCTGCTTGCATGCGATTGGCCAGAAAATCGCCCTCATTTGCATGCGAGCGCCGGCAGGGATTGGCCAGAACGCCGCCCTCATTTGCATGCGAGCGCCGGGCACGGATGGCCAGGAAATCGCCCTCATTTGCATGCGAGCGCCGGCAGGGATTGGTCTAAGCGTTCCTCATTTGCATACGAGCGGGCGGCGCCCAATGGCGCTGCGGCGGCGCGGTGGGCGTGGCTTGCGCGGCGGGGCGGGCTTTGCGGTGGGCGGGGCTTAGCGGGGGGGGGTTGGCGGGAGAAGCGGAGTTGGGAGGGGGGGGTGGGGGGGGCGCCCTTTGGTGCGCGGGCGGCGGCCCCGGAACCTCCCGGTCCGCGGTTCGGGTCCCGGCTCCGCCTCGTCCCGGACCCCGCAGCCCGGCCCCTCCCCGGCCGGGGCGGGCTCGGTTCGGGGGGAGGATCCCGGGCGGCGGTCGCGGCCGCGGGGGCTGGAAGGAGCGGAGCGGGGGCCGCTCCCGCCATGTCCGCCGCCGCCTGCCCCCCGCGGGCCCGCGCAGAGGCCTCGGCATGTTCGGTCAGTGCGGGGGCCGGGGCGTGTGGAACGCGGGTTCGTGGGGAGGTCCGGGGGGTTGTGGGGAGGTCCGGGGGTTGTGAGGGGCAAATGGGGGTTGTGAGGGGATGTGGGGTTTGTGAGGAGATTTGGGGTTTGTGAGGGGATGTGGGGGTTGTGAGGGGATCTGGGGTTTCATGAGGAGATTTGGGGTTTGTGAGGGGATGTGGGGGTTGTGAGGGGATCTGGGGTTTCATGAGGAGATATTGGGGGTTTGTGAGGAGATTTGGGGTTTGTGAGGGGATTTGGGGGTTTGTGAGGAGATTTGGGGGTTTGTGAGGAGATTTGGGGTTTGTGAGGGGATCTGGGGGTTGTGAGGGGTCTGGGGGTTTGTGAGGAGATTTGGGGTTTGTGAGGAGATTTGGGGTTTCATGAGATTTGGGGGTTGTGGGGAGGTCTGGGGGGTTGTGGGGAGATTTGGGGTTTGTGAGGAGATTTGAGGGGTTGTGAGGGGATCTGGGGGTTGTGAGGGGAAATGGGGGTTCATGAGGAGATTTGGGGGGTTTGTGAGGGGATCTGGGGGTTCATGAGGAGATTTGGGGGGTTGTGAGGGGGAAATGGGGGTTCATGAGGGAGATTTGGGGGGTTTGTGAGGAGATTTGGGGTTTCATGAGGAGATTTGGGGGTTTTGTGAGGGGATCTGGGGTTTGGCGGGAGATGTGGGGTTTGTGGGGAAATTTGGGAGTTTTGTGTGGAGATTTGGGGTTTTACGAGGGGATTTGGGGTTTGTGAGGAGATTTGGGGGTTGTGGGGAGATGTGGGGGTTGTGGGGGGAGGTCTGGGGGGTTGTGGGGAGATGTGGGGTTTGTGAGGGGATATGGGGGTTTGTGGGGAAATTTGGGGTTTGTGGGGAGAGTTGAGGGTTTGTGAGGGGATTGGGGGGGTTGTGGGGAGATTTGGGGTTTGCATGGAGATTTTGGGGCGTTTTGGGGGGATTGGGGGTTTCGTGAGGAGATTTGAGGGTTTTGTGAGGAGATTTGGGGGTTTTTTGGGGAGATTTGGGGGTTTTGTGAGAAGATTTGAGGTTTGTGTGGAAATTTGGGGTTGTGAGGGAGATTTGAGGGTTTGTGAGGGCATTTGAGGGTTTGGTGGGAGATTTGGGGTTTGTGAGGGGATTTGGGGTTTGACGAGGGGATTTGGGGGTTTTGTGTGGAAATTTGGGAGTTTTGTGTGGAGATTTGGGGTTTCATGAGATTTGGGGGTTTGTGGGGGGATTTGGGGGTTTGGTGGGAGATTTGGGGTTTGTGTCGAGATTTTGGGGGGATTTGGGGGTTTTGTGGAAATTTGGGGGTTTCGTGAGGGGATTTGGGGTTCGTGTGGGGATTTTGGGGCGTTTTGGTGGGGTTTGGGGGTTTTGTGAGGAGATTTGGGGGTTTTGTGTGGAAATTGGGGGTTTGTGAGGAGATTTGGGGGTTTGTGAGGGGATTTGGGGGCGTTTTGGGGGGATTTGGGGTTTGTGTGAAGATTTTAGGGGGATTTGGGGTTTTTGTGTGGAAATTTGGGGGTTTTGTGAGGGGATTTGGGGTTCGCGAGGGGATTTGGGGATTTTGTGGAAATTTGGGGTTTTGTGAGGGGATTTGGGGTTTGTGAGATTTTGGGGCGTTTTGGGGGGATTTGGCGGTTTTGTGTGGAAATTTGGGAGTTTTGTGCGGAGATTTGGGGATTTGTGTGAAGATTTGGGTTTCATGAGGGGATTTGGGGGTTTCGTGTGGAAATTTGGGAGTTTTGTGTGGAGATTTGGGGGTTTCTGAGGAGATTTTGGGGCATTTTTGGTGGGATTTGGGGGTTTCGTGCGGAAACTGGGGATTTGTGAAGAGATTTTTGGGTTTCATGACGTAATTTGGGGTTTTGTGGAGATTTGGGGCGTTTTGGGGGGTCTGGGGGTTTTGGGCAGTTGGATGAAGGAACGTTGGGGCGTTTCTAACGAGATTTGGGGTTCGTGTGGAAATTTTGGGGGGTTCTGAGGGGGTTTGGGGGTTATAAGGAGGATTTGGGGCATTTTGAGCGGTTTTGGGGCTTTTCTGTGGAGATTTGGGGTTTGTGATGGGATTTGGGGGCATTTTGAGGGGATTTGGGGCTTTTGTGGAGTTTTGGGGGATTTTGAGTGAATTCGCGTTTTTTTGTGTGGAGATTTTGGGGCGTTTTGAGAGGATTTGGGGTTTCTAAGGAGATTTTTGGGGTGTTTCGGGGGGATTTGGGACTTTTCTGTGGGGATTTTGGATTTATAACAAAATTTTGGGGTGTTCTGAGGGGATTTGGGGTTTATAAGGAGATTTTTGGGGCTTTATGAGAGGATTTGGGGCGTTTTGAGGGGATTCGGGGTTCGCGAGCGGATTTTGGGGCCATAACGGGTTTTTGGGCGTTTTCCCGAGGAGATTTTGGGTCATTACGAGAGGATTTTGGGGCGTTCCGAAGAGATTTTGGGGGGTTTGGGGTGGATTTGTGAGAGAAATGGGGTTTTTTGGGCGTCGCGTTGAGATTTGGGGCTTTGTGCGGAGTTTCGGGAGCTGCGACGTGATTTTTGGGGAGATTCGGGGCGTTCCGAGGGGGTTTCGCGACAAGATCTTGGGTTTTGTGAAGGGATTTGGGGGGTTTTTTTTGAGGAGATTTGGGGATTTTTGAGGAGATTTTGGGGCTTCTGACCAGATTTGTGAGAGAACTTCGGGGTTTTGTGGCGTTTTGGGGGTTGTGTCGAGATTTGGGGTTTTTTTAGGGGCGTTTGGGGTTTTGTGGGGACGCGATATGGGGGGGGGGGGTGGGGGAGGGAATTTGGGGCCATTTGGGGAAATTTCAGCTTTGCGCCAGAATTTGTGCGGGAGCTGGAGCTTTTCTGAGGGGATTTGGGTGGATTTCGGGTGGTTTTGGGGGTTCGCGACCCCCACGTCGCGACGCTCCCATGACCCCCCCGTCGCGATATGTCGCGACATATCCTAATATGTCACGATTTATCCCAGTATATCGCGATATGTTGCGATGTATCCCCAATATTTCGCAACACGTCGTGGTGTATCCCAATATGCCGTGACGTATCCTGATACGTCGTGATATGCCGTGATGTATCCCCCAATATGTCACGACGTGTCACGACGTATCCCCCAATCCGTCGCGACGTATCCCCAATATGTCACGGCACGTCACAGCGTATGCCAACATGTCGTGACATATCCCAATATATCGCGACGTGTCGCGGCGTATCGTGACATATCGTGACCCTCAGGCCGCCCGACCCCCTCCCGGGACGCGCGGTGACATCACAGAGGGGGGGGCAGGGTTGGGGCTGCGCCCTTACGTCGCGATATGTCGCGATATGTCGCGATATGTCGCGATATATCGCGATACCCCCTTAGTGTGGACCAACGTGGAGCCGCGCTCGGTGCCCGTGTTCCCCTGGCACTCGCTCGTCCCGTTCCTGGCGCCCGGGCAGCCCGACCCGCCCCCGCAGCCCCCGCAGCCCCTGCAGCCCGTCACTCACCCGCCCCCAGCCAATCACAGCAAAGGTAACGCCCCCCCCACCTTAGACCCGCCCCCTTTGGACCCACCTCCTCCTGGCCCCGCCCCTTCCCCTTAGACCCACCCCCCTTAGTCCCACCCACTGGATCCCCTGGCCCCACCCCCTTTTCCCTCTGGCCCCGCCCCTTCCCCTTAGACCCGCCCCCCTGTAGTCCCGGCTATTGGACCCCCCCAGCCCCGCCCCCTTTGGGTCCCTTTCTTTTGGTCCCGCCCCCTCCCCATGTCCCCACCCCTCCCCCTTTGATCCCGCCCCCTTTGGCCCCTCCCCTCCAGTCCCCTCCCCCATCGGCCCCACCCCTCCCCTGGCTCCGCCCCCTTCCCTGGGTGGGGCATCCCCCAGTGGGCGGAGCCTCCCCCAGTGGGCGGAGCTTCCTCTCCCCCCGCCCCTTTCCAGAACCCCCCGAATCAGCGGCCGTGGCCCCGGAGCTGCCGGGGGGTCCCGAACCCGGACGTTGCGGCGGCGCCACCCGCCCCCCCAGCCCCCCCCCCGCCGCGCCCCCCAACCCCCCCGAGGAGGAGCCGCCCCACCCCCGCCCAGACAGCGAGACCGAGAGCGACCACGACGACGCGTGAGTCGCCCTTTTTTTCTTCTTTTTCGGGTCTCCCCCGCTCCCGATTTCTTTTTTTTTTTTTTTTTTTTTTTTGGGGGCGAATCGAGGCGTTTTTGTGTCTCTTTTGGGGTGAGTCTCCGCCGCCCCCTGCAGGTTCCTGTCGATCGTGGCGCCGGAGCTGCCGCTGCCCCCTGGAGGCCCGGGGGGAAACGCCGCACGCAGTCGCTCAGCGCCCTCCCCAAGGACGGCGACAAGGAGGGGCGGAGCCCCGGGAAGGTGGGCGTGGCCTCCGCGGGGGGCGGGGCTTCTCCCGGCCCCACCCTCCAACGCTCCTATTGGTTCGAGTGTCTGCCCCCATATGAGGGGCTGCCCCTTGGCCCCGCCCCCTTACGGGCGTGGCTTCTCCTGGCCCCACCCCCTAATGGTCCTATTGGTTCAAGTGCCCTTGTGCCCAATGGAGGGGACACCTCTCGGCCCCGCCCCCTTTGTGGGCGTGGCTTCTCCTGGCCCTGCCCCCTAATGCTCCTATTGGTTCGCGTGTCCTGGCACCCAAAGCAGGGGCTGCCCCTTAGCCCCGCCCCCTCGTGGGCGTGGCTTCTCCCGGCCCCGCCCCCCATGCTCCTAGTGGTTCGCGTGTCCTTGTGCCCAAAGGAGGGGCTGCCCCTTGTGGGTGTGGCCACTCTTGGCCCCGCCCCCTAATGCTCCTATTGGTTTGACTGTCCTTGCACCCAATGGAGGGGCCGCCCCCTGGCCCCGCCCCCTTGGGGGCGTGTCTGCCGTTCACCCCACCCCCTTGTGGGTGTGGCTACATCTGCCCCCGCCCCCAAAACGGTGCTTCTATTATCCTAAATTTTCTCCTCTTGCCACCAATAGGGGGTCCCCTTGTCCCCGCCCCCCGTGGGCGTGTCCCACTTAGACCCCACCCCTTGTGGGCGTGGCTACACATGGCCACGCCCCCCAACTCTTCCTCGTTATTGCCCTAAGGCTGCTCCTATTGCCACCAATGCCGGGTCCCCTTGTCCCCGCCCCCCCCGTGGGCGTGTCCCCCCATAACCCCGCCCCCCGGTGGGCGTGTCCGGCGCTGACCCCGCCCCCTTGCAGCGGGACAAGGACCACATCCGGCGGCCCATGAACGCCTTCATGATCTTCAGCAAGCGGCACCGGGCGCTGGTTCACCAGCGGCACCCGAACCAGGACAACCGCACGGTCAGCAAGATCCTGGGCGAGTGGTGGTACGCGCTGGGCGCCCGCGAGAAGCAGCAGTACCACGACCTGGCCTTCCAGGTACCCGGCCCGCGGTCCTGGGGGGGATTCGGGGGTCCCTGAGAGAGATTTGGGGGTTTTGGGGGGAGATTTGGGGGTCTCAGGGGGGTTTATGGGGAGATTTAGGGGTCTCAGGGGGCTCTCGGGGGGGATTTGGGGGTCTCAAGGGGGTTTGGGGGGGGATTTGGGGGTCCCTGGGGGTGATTTGGGGGTCCCTGGGGGGGTCCTGAGAGAGATTTGGGGGTCTCAAGGAGGTTTTTAGGGGGTTTTTGGGGTTTTGGTGACTCCGCAGTGCCCCCCACAAGTGAAGGAAGTTCAGGGGTTCATTAGGGGGTTTTTGGGTGTTATGAGAGGGTTTTTTTGGGGGGTTTTGGGGTCCCCGACGCGCGGCACACCCTGCAGGTGAAGGCGGCTCAGGGGGGTTCATTAGGGGGATTTTTGGGGGGATTTGGGGGGTTTTTGGTGACTCCACGGTGGCCCCCGCAGGTGAAGGCGGCTCAGGGGGGGTTATTAGGGTTTTTTGGGTGTTTTTTTGGGTGTTTTCGGGGTCCCCGACGCGCAGCGCCCCCCGCAGGTGAAGGAGGCGCACTTCAAGGCGCACCCCGACTGGAAATGGTGCAACAAGGACCGCAAGAAATCGAGTTCCGAGGGGGGGACGCGCGGCCCGGGGGGGCCCAAGGAGCCGCGGGAGCGAAGCGCGAGCGAGAGCGGCCCCCACAACCCCCCGGCGGGTAAGGGACCCAAAACCGCCCAGAAACACCCTGAAAACGGCAAAAATCGCCCCAGAAACAGCCAAAATCACCCAGAAACACCCTAAAAACGGCAAAAATCGCCCCCAAAACGGCAAAAGTCACCCCAGAAACAGCCAAAATCACCCAGAAACACCCCAAAACCGGCAAAAAGTCACCCCAAAACAGCACAAAATCACCTGAAATCACCCAGAAACACCCGAAAAATGGCACAGGACACCCCAAAACCAGCAAAAATCGCCCCAAAACCAGCACGAAATGCCCCCAAACCAGCCAAAATCACCCAGAAACACCCCAAAACCAACGCGGGATGCCCCGAAAATGGCAAAACTCACCCCAGAAACGGCCCAAATCCCCCCAAATCACCTGAAATCACCCCAAAAGCACCCGGATCACCCCAAAACCAGCCTGAAATGCTCCAAAACCAGCAAATCACCCCCAGACCACCCAAATCACCTGAACTCACCCCAGAAACACCCTGAATCACCCAAACCCGGCCCAAATCACCCCAAAACACCCCCTGACCCCCCCCTCTGACCCCTCCCCCCACAGGTGCCGACCCCCCCCCGGGGGTTCCCGAGGCCTCGGGGGTTCCCCCGGCGGGGGGGGGAGGGGCGGCCACGCCCCGGCCTCGGGCGTTTTCCCACAGCGGGGTGGAGGGGGCGGAGCCTCGCGGCCACGCCCTGCACGAGCTCAGCCAGGTGGGCGGGGCCTGCGGGTGGGCGGGGCCTGGGGGTGGGTGGGACAAATGGGGTGGGGCTGACGGACTGGGCGGGGCCTCGGGGGTGGGTGGGGACTGGGGGTTGGACATTGGAGGTGGGCGGGGCCTCCGGGGTGGGCGGGGCCTCGGGGGTGGGACTGGGGGCGTGGCCTGGGGATTCAGGGGTGGGTGGGGGTGTGGGCGGGGCTAAAGAGGGTGTGGGGCGGGAGTGGGCGTGTCCACCTTAGGGCGGGGCACTGTGGTGGGCGTGGCCGCGGGTGGGCGGGGCTTGGGGGCGATTGGGCCCGAGCGGGTGGGGCTGGCTGGGTGGGGCCGCCCCTCCCCCTTGACCTTTGCCCCCCGCCCCTCCCCCCAGCTGT
This sequence comes from Caloenas nicobarica, assembly GCF_036013445.1. Taxonomy (NCBI): domain Eukaryota; kingdom Metazoa; phylum Chordata; class Aves; order Columbiformes; family Columbidae; genus Caloenas; species Caloenas nicobarica. Next base: position 11,181 of record NC_088278.1, read on the forward strand.
GCTCACCCCCATTCGCCGCCTCCCGCGCGGGGGGGGAGGGGCGGGTCCCTGCCCCCCCCCCGCCGCCGCCCCTCCCCCCCCCGCGCCCCGCGGCGGCCCCGCCCCCCCGCGCCCCTCCCCCCCCCGCGGGGCGGGGCCAGCGAGGAGCTGACGAGCGACGAGGAGCGGATGGTGATTTGCGAGGAGGAGGGCGACGATGACGTCATCGGTGAGGCCACGCCCCCCTCCCCCATGCCCTCCCCCCCCATGCCGGGGTCACTCACCCCCCCCCTCCCCCCACCCCCAGATGACGGCTTCGCCCCTCCCCCCGCCGGGGACATCGACCTGAAATGCGGGGAGCGGGTCAGCGAGAGCGACAGCGACGACGAGCAGGTGGGGGAGGGGCGGGGGGAGGGGCGGGGGGAGGGGCGCGGTCACAGGGGGGTATTGGGGGGGGGGGATGTGGGGGGTTGGAGGGGGTGGGGGAGGGGCAAGAGTCGGGGGGGTCACGACTGGGGGGGCGGGGCATTGGGGGGTGGGGGAGGGGACACGGATCAGTGTGGGGGGAGGGGTGGAGGATGGGGGAAGGGGGGGAGGGGCAATGGGTCAGTGCGGGGGGAGGGGTCACAGATGGGGGGGGATGGGGGCCCCGGGGGGTGGGGGAGGGGTCACAGGTCCATGTGGGGGAGGGGCTGAGGGGTGTCTATGGGGTGGGGGGGTGGGGCTCCACGTGGCCCCTCCCCCCTCTCTGACCCCGCCCCTCCCCCCCATTCCAGCCCTTCCCCCGGAAGTTGTTCCCGCCGGCGCCCCCTCCCCCCCCGCCCCGCCCCCCCCCGGAGCTGGAGCCGCCCCTCCCCCACCCCCCGCCCCCCCCCCGCCGCAAACGGGCCGACAGCGCCGGGGGGGGAGGGGCGGCCGAGCTGGCGGCGGGGGGGGGAGGGGCGGGGGCGGCGGGAGGCGCTGCCCCTCCCCCTCCCATCCGCCCGGCCCCTCCCCCCCCCGCGCCGGGAGGGCGGGGCCACCCCCCCGCCGCGGGGGGAGGGGCGGGGGGCGGGGCGGGGGGAGGGGCGGGGCCGGGCCCCCCCCTGACCCTCCTGCCCCCCCCCGTGCAGTTCTTGGCCCAACCCCCCGGCGCGGGGGGGGGAGGGGCGGGGCCCAACGGGCCCCTCCCCCCGCTGGGCCTCCTCCAGGCCCCGCCCCCCCCGGCCAAGGCGGGAGGGGGAGGGGCCGGGGCCCCCCTGGCCCAGGTCCAGTACATCCTGCCCCCCCCGCCCCTCCCCCACGCTAAAGGGGGGGCCCCCGGCGCCGCCCCTCCCCCCCCGAGCCCCGCCCCCGCCCTGCACTTCGCCCTCCCCTCCCCCACCAACGGGAAGGGCGCCTCCCCCGCCGCGGCCGCCGGCTCCGCCCCCAAAGGTAGGAGCTGGGGGGAGGGGCGGGGCGGGGGGAGGGGCCGGGTCGGAGGGGGTGTGGCCGCCCCTCCCCCACTGACCCCGCCCTCCCGTCCCCCAGCCCCTCCCCCCGCCCCCCTCCTCCCCGGGAAGGTGCTGGTTCCCGTGGCCCCGCCCCCCGGCCCCGCCCGCCCGCCCTTTGCCGCGGCCCCGCCCCCCGGAAAGGTACGTGCCGCCCCTCCCCCCACGGCCCCCTTTTCCCCTCCCCCACCCCCACTAACGCCCCCTCCCCCCCCAGATCATCCAGCTGAGCCCCGCGGGGGGGGGCGGGGCCGGGGGGGGCGGGGCCGGGGCGGGGCCGCCGCCCAAGGTGCTGCTCCCCTCCCCCGCCCGCATCGCCTACGTGCACCCTGCCCCTCCCCCCGCCGCCCCTCCCCCCGCCGCCGCCGCCGCCGCCGCCCCTCCCCCACCCACCGCCGCCTTCGTGGGGTTCACGCTGCTGCCCGGTGAGGGGGGAGGGGCCAAGGGCTGGGGGAGGGGCCAAGGGGTGGGGGAGGGGCGGGGGAATGATGGGGCTCAATGGGCCTGGGGGAGGGGTTGGGAAGAAGGAGGTAAATGGGGGGGGGAGGGGTTGATGGGGCGGGGGAGGGGCCCGCGGCGGGGGGAGGGGCCAATGGGAGGGAACGGGGTGAAGGGGGAGGGAGGGGTAAAGGGGGGGTGGGGGAGGGGCTGGGGGAAGGGTGGGGGGTGGGAGCTCAATGGGGGCTGGGGGAGGGGCCGATGGGGTGGGGGAGGGGCCAACAGGGGGCGGGGGCAAATGGGGAGCTGACCCCGCCCCTCCCCCCAGGGCAGAGCCCCCTGCTGGCCCCCGCCCCCCCCCTGCCCCCCCCCCAGCTGCCGCCTCCCCCCTCCGGGGGTCCCGTCTTGGCCGCCATCTACCCCGGCCCCGCCCCTTCCGGCTCCGCCCCCCGGGCTCCACCCCCGCCCCTGGATTGGTCTACAGCATGGCGGGAACCGCCCCCGCCGCAGCCCCGCCCATCCTGCCCAAGGGCGGCCCCGCCCCCCAGGGGGCGCCAGGTAGAGGGGGCGGGGCTTGGGGGGGCGGGGCCACAGGAGACAGGGGCAGGGAGGGGGCGTGGTCGAGCGAGGGGGCGGGGCTAACATGGGGGTGAGGTTTGTGGGGAGGGCTGTGGCTGAGGGGGCGGGGTTTAAAAAGTGGGCGGGGCTAAAGGGCAGGTGGGTTTATGGGGAAGGGGTGGGGCCATGGGGGCGGGGCTAGACGGGGGCATGGCTGAAGGGGGCGTGGCTCTGGGAAGCAGGCAGGGCTGCATATGTAAATGAGGGGGGGCGGGGCGTGTCCTGACGCGGCCCCTCCCCCCGCAGCCCCCCTGGCGTTCCCGCCCCGCCCCCCCCGGCCCCCCCCCAAGCCCCCCCAGAAGGTCAAGGCCGCCGTGGCCTCCATCCCCATTGGCTGCTACGAGGGGCCGCCCCGCCCCCCGCCTGACCCCGCCCCGCCCCCCGCCCCTCCCCCCGCCTCCTCCCCTCCCCCCCCCGCCGCCCCTCCCCCACCCCCCGCCGCTCCCCCCTCCCCCCCCAGCGAGGAGGCTCCGCCCAGCCCCGCCCCCGCCGAGCCGGTGAGTCGCCCCTCCCCCCCCACTTAATCCCCTTCCGTTCATTAAACCTGTAATCAATCAATTAACACGCGCCCCCCCACCCCCCCCCGCCCAGGCCAAGTTCCCCGAGTGGCGCCCGGAGCCGCCCCCCCCCGCCGGCCCCGCCCCCTCCTCGCCCGGCCCCGCCCCCTCTCAGGCCCCGCCCCCCGCGGCCCCGCCCCCCCCCGAGGGGAAGAAGCAGAAAGTGCGGCCGCCCCCCCTCAAGAAAACCTTCGACTCGGTGGACAAGTGAGCGGGGGCGGGGCCTGCGGGGGGCGGGGCCGGGGAGGGGGCGTGGCCTGCGGGGGCGGGGCCGGGGAGGGGGCGGGGCCTGCGGGGGGCGGGCCCTGGGGCCTTAAAGGCTTTAAAATGCAGATCTGGGGGTGGGGATTGGGGAGGGGGCGTGGTCTGGGGAGGGGCGGGGTTTGGGAGGGGGCGTGGCCTGGGGAGGGGGCGGGGTGTTGCTGTTGGGGTGAATTGGGGCGTTTTGGGGTCCTGTGCCTGGGGGTTTCCAGGGGCAGCTTGGGGGCAGGTTAAGGTCAGTCGGGGGTTGATTTTGGGGTGGATTCCGGGGCTTTAGGGTCCTTTGGGAGGTGGATTTCGAGAGGCAGTTTGGGGCTCACTTGGGGGTAAATTCTGGGGTTTTAGGGTCCTTTGGGAGGTGGATTTCGAGGGGCAGTTTGCGGCAGCTTCGGCTGGGTTTGGGGCTCATTTTGGGGTAAATTCTCGGGTTTTAGGGTCCTTTCGGAGGTGGATTTCAAGGGGCAGTTTGGGGCAGTTCGGGGGCAGTTTCAGACTCATTTTGGGGCTCATTTTGGGGTAAATTCCGGGGTTTTAGGGTCCTTTGGGAGGTGGATTTCGAGGGGCAGTTTGGGGCTCATTTTGCGGTAAATTCCGGGGCTTTAGGGTCCTTTCGGAGGTGGATTTCGAGGGGCAGTTTGGGGCTCATTTTGGGTCAAATTCCAGGGTTTTAGGGTCCTTTCGGAGGTGGATTTCGAGGGGCAGTTTGGGGCTCATTTTGGGTCAAATTCCGGGGCTTTAGGGTCCTTTCGGAGGTGGATTTCGAGGGGCAGTTTGGGGCTCATTTTGGGTCAAATTCCAGGGTTTTAGGGTCCTTTGGGAGGTGGGTTTCGAGGGGCAGTTTGGGGCTCATTTTGGGTCAAATTCCGGGGTTTTAGGGTCCTTTGGGAGGTGGATTTCGAGGGGCAGTTTGGGGCTCATTTTGGGGTAAATTCCGGGGTTTTAGGGTCCTTTCGGAGGTGGATTTCGAGGGGCAGTTTGGGGCTCATTTTGGGTCAAATTCCGGGGTTTTAGGGTCCTTTCGGAGGTGGATTTCGAGGGGCAGTTTGGGGCTCATTTTGGGTCAAATTCCGGGGCTTTAGGGTCCTTTCGGAGGTGGATTTCGAGGGGCAGTTTGGGGCTCATTTTGGGTCAAATTCCGGGGCTTTAGGGTCCTTTCGGAGGTGGATTTCAAGGGGCAGTTTGGGGCTCATTTTGGGGTAAATTCCGGGGTTTTAGGGTCCTTTCAGAGGTGGATTTCGAGAGGCAGTTTGGGGCTCATTTTGGGGTAAATTCTCGGGTTTTAGGGTCTTTTCGGAGGTGGATTTCGAGGGGCAGTTTGGGGCTCATTTTGGGGTAAATTCCGGGGCTTTAGGGTCCTTTCGGAGGTGGATTTCGAGGGGCAGTTTGGGCTGGGTTTGGGGCTCATTTTGGGTCAAATTCCGGGGCTTTAGGGTCCTTTCGGAGGTGGATTTCGAGGGGCAGTTTGGGGCTCATTTTGGGTCAAATTCCGGGGCTTTAGGGTCCTTTTGGAGATGGATTTTGAGGGGCAGTTTGGGGGAGTTTGGGGCTCATTTTGGGTCAAATTCCAGGGTTTTAGGCTCCTTTCGGAGGTGGATTTCGAGGGGCAGTTTGGGGCTCATTTTGGGTCAAATTCCGGGGCTTTAGGGTCCTTTCGGAGGTGGATTTCAAGGGGCAGTTTGGGGCTCATTTTGGGGTAAATTCCGGGGTTTTAGGGTCCTTTCGGAGGTGGATTTCGAGGGGCAGTTTGGGGCTCATTTTGGGTCAAATTCCGGGGCTTTAGGGTCCTTTCAGAGGTGGATTTCGAGAGGCAGTTTGGGGCTCATTTTGGGGTAAATTCTCGGGTTTCAGGGTCTTTTCGGAGGTGGATTTCGAGGGGCAGTTTGGGGCTCATTTTGGGGTAAATTCCGGGGCTTTAGGGTCCTTTCGGAGGTGGATTTCGAGGGGCAGTTTGGGGCTCATTTTGGGGTAAATTCCGGGGCTTTAGGGTCCTTTCGGAGGTGGATTTCGAGGGGCAGTTTGGGGCTCATTTTGGGTCAAATTCCAGGGTTTTAGGGTCCTTTGGGAGGTGGGTTTCGAGGGGCAGTTTGGGGCTCATTTTGGGTCAAATTCCGGGGCTTTAGGGTCCTTTGGGAGGTGGATTTCGAGGGGCAGTTTGGGGCTCATTTTGGGTCAAATTCCGGGGCTTTAGGGTCCTTTCGGAGGTGGATTTCGAGGGGCAGTTTGGGGCTCATTTTGGGTCAAATTCCAGGGTTTTAGGGTCCTTTCGGAGGTGGATTTCGAGGGGCAGTTTGGGGCTCATTTTGGGTCAAATTCCGGGGCTTTAGGGTCCTTTCGGAGGTGGATTTCGAGGGGCAGTTTGGGGCTCATTTTGGGTCAAATTCCGGGGCTTTAGGGTCCTTTCAGAGGTGGATTTCGAGAGGCAGTTTGGGGCTCATTTTGGGGTAAATTCTCGGGTTTCAGGGTCTTTTCGGAGGTGGATTTCGAGGGGCAGTTTGGGGCTCATTTTGGGGTAAATTCCGGGGCTTTAGGGTCCTTTCGGAGGTGGATTTCGAGGGGCAGTTTGGGGCTCATTTTGGGGTAAATTCCGGGGCTTTAGGGTCCTTTCGGAGGTGGATTTCGAGGGGCAGTTTGGGGCTCATTTTGGGTCAAATTCCAGGGTTTTAGGGTCCTTTGGGAGGTGGGTTTCGAGGGGCAGTTTGGGGCTCATTTTGGGTCAAATTCCGGGGCTTTAGGGTCCTTTGGGAGGTGGATTTCGAGGGGCAGTTTGGGGCTCATTTTGGGTCAAATTCCGGGGCTTTAGGGTCCTTTCGGAGGTGGATTTCGAGGGGCAGTTTGGGGCTCATTTTGGGTCAAATTCCAGGGTTTTAGGGTCCTTTCGGAGGTGGATTTCGAGGGGCAGTTTGGGGCTCATTTTGGGTCAAATTCCGGGGCTTTAGGGTCCTTTCGGAGGTGGATTTCGAGAGGCAGTTTGGGGCTCATTTTGGGGTAGATCCCGGGGTTTTAGGGTCCTTTCGGAGGTGGATTTCGAGAGGCAGTTTGGGGCTCATTTTGGGTCAAATTCCGGGGTTTTAGGGTCCTTTCGGAGGTGGATTTCGAGGGGCAGTTTGGGCTGGGTTTGGGGCTCATTTTGGGTCAAATTCCGGGGTTTTAGGGTCCTTTCGGAGGTGGATTTCGAGGGCCGCTTTGCCGAGCTCCCCGAGTTCCGGCCCGAGGACGCGCTGCCCTCGCCCACGCTGCAGGCGCTGGCCACGTCCCCCCGCGCCATCCTGGGCAGCTACCGCAAGAAGCGCAAGAACTCCAACGGTAACGGCAACTTTGGGGCAATTTGCGGCAATTTGGGGAATTTGGGGGAATTTGGGGGTTTTTGGGGTGATTTGTGCTGTTTTGGGTGATGTTTTGGGGACTTTTTTGGGGTTTCTTGGGGTTATTTTGGGGCTGATTTGGGGCCGGTCTCGGGGTGGGTTTTGGGGTCATTTTGTGCTGGTTTGGGGCCATTTGGGGGTTTTCTTTGGGTCATTTTTGGGCTGATTTGGGGCCATTTGGGTTCAGTTTTGGGTGGATTTCGGTCGGTTTCGGGGTCATTTTGGGGCCGTTTTGGGGAGGCAGAGGGTGGAATTTTCGGGTGGATTTTGGGGCCATTTGGGTTCAGTTTTTGGGTGGATTTTGGGTGGATTTTGGGACCATTTGGGTTCAGTTTTTGGGCGGATTTGGGGCAATTTTGGGACCGTTTGGGTTCAGCTTTGGATGGATTTGGGCGGTTTTAGGGCCATTTTGGTCCCCGGGGGATGTGGGGTGGAATTTTCGGGTGAATTTGGGTGATTTTGGGCGCGTTTCCGCAGACGGGGACCCCGAGGACCCCGGGTCGCCCAAGCGCCGCCTGCGCCGCCGCTCCAGCTGCGGCTCCGAGCCCAACACCCCGAAAAGCGCCAAGTGCGAGGGCGACGTCTTCACCTTCGAGCGGCCCGGTGAGGGGGACCCCGAAATCTGGGGGGTCCCCACCTTCCTATGGGGGCTTTGGGGGGAGATTTGGGGGGGAAATGGGTCAGAAACGGGGGTTTTGGGGGCATTTGGGGGGCTGGGGGGTCACCCCGTTATTGTTTGGGGGTGGCCCCATCAGATTATTGGGGGGACCGCAAAATTTGGGGGGGTTTGGGGGGGTCCCCACCTTCCTATGGGGGGTTTTGGGGGGAGATTTGGGGGGAAATGGGTCAGAAATGGGTTATTTGGGGTCACCCCATTATTATTTGGGGGTGGCCCATTTGGTTTATGGGGGGGACCCCGAAATCTGGAGGGGTCTGGGGGGGTCCCCACCTTCCTATGGGGGGTTTTGGGGGGGATTTGGGGGAAAATGGGTCAGAAATGGGGGATTTGGGGTCACCCCATTATTATTTGGGGGTGTCCTAGTCTGTTCATTGGGGGACCCCAAAACTTGGGGGGTCGCCCTGGTATTTTAGGGAGATTTGGGGGTTTTCCCCCTTTCCCAGGGGTGATTTTTGGGGGGATTTTGCTCAGAAAAGGGGATTTTTTGGGTTCAGTTTTGGGTGGATTTTGAGCAATTTTGGGGCTGTTTGGGGTCAGTTTTTGGGGGGATTTCGGGCAGTTTTGGAGCCGTTTGGGGTCAGTTTTTGGGTGGATTTTGGGCAGTTTTGGTGCCATCTGGGTTCAGTTTCGGGTGGATTTTGGGGGTTTTTGGGGCAGTTTTGATCCCCGGGGCAGCGGCGGGTTCAGTTTTTGGGGGGATTTTGGGGCCATTTGGGGCCGTTTTGGGCAGTTTTGTTCCCCAGGGTGGCAGCGGGTTCAGTTTTGGGGTGGATTTGGGGGTTTTTGGGGTGGATTTGGGGCGGTTTTGGTCCCCGGGGCGGCGTCAGGTTCAGTTTTGGGGCGGATTTGGGGGTTTTGGGGCGCGGGGACTCACCGCTGGGGCGGATTTGCCGCAGGGGGGGACGGGGACGACGTCCTGGGGGAGCTGGAGTTCGAGAAGGTGCCGTTCTCGTCGCTGCGCCGCACGTTGGACCAGCGGCGGGCGCTGGTCATGCAGCTGTTCCAGGAGCACGGCTTCTTCCCCTCCGGTGCGCTGGAACGGGGCAAAAACACCCAGAATGAGGCAAAAACGCGCGTGGGGCGGAGCGGGGAGGGGGCGGGGGGCCGAATGGGCCCAAAGTGGGGGGGGAAATGGCCCAAAGTGGGGGGAAATGGGCTCCCCCTGTCCCCCTGTCCGTCCCTAACACCCCCTGTCCCCGTCTGTCCCCCTGTCCATCTCTAAGACCCCCTGTCCTCTGTCCGTCCCCGACGCCCAATGTCCCCCTGTCCCCATGTCCCCCTGTCCGTCCCCAACACTCGCTGTCCCCCTGTCCATCCTAACTCCCAATGTCCCCCTGTCCATCCCTGATGCCCAATGTCCCCTGTCTGTCCCCAGCCCCAATGTCCCCCTGTCCATCCCTGACACCCCCTGTCCGTCCAGCCCCAATGTCCACTGTCTGTCCCCCTGTCTGTCCCGCTGTCCCTCTGTCCGTCCCTAACACCCCTTGTCCCCGTCTGTCCCCCTGTCCATCTCTAAGACCCCCTGTCCCCTGTCCGTCCCTGACGCCCAATGTCCCCCTGTCCCCATATCCCCCTGTCCCCATGTCCCCCTGTCCCCCTGTCCGTTCCACTGTCCCCTGTCTGTCCCCAACATCCCCTGTCCCCCTGTCCATCCTAACTCCCAATGTCCCCGTCTGTCCCTGACGCCTGCTGTCCCCCTGTCCGTCCCCAACTCCCGCTGTCCCCCTGTCCGTCCCCAACACCCGCTGTCCCCCTGTCCATCCTAACTCCTGCTGTCCCCCTGTCCGTCCCCAACTCCCGCTGTCCCCCTGTCCATCCTAACACCCGCTGTCCCCCTGTCCATCCTAACTCCCGCTGTCCGTCTGTCCGTCCAGCCCAGGCCACGGCCGCGTTCCAGTCGCGCTTTGCCGACATCTTCCCCACCAAGGTGTGTCTGCAGCTCAAGATCCGCGAGGTCCGCCAGAAGATCATGCAGGCGGCCACGCCCCCCGACCACGCCCCGCCCCCCGACCACGCCCCGCCCCCCGATCACGCCCCGCCCCCCGAGCCGGCCCCGCCCCCCGAGCCCTCCGACTCCGCCCCCGCCGCCGAAGCTCCGCCCACCTCCCCGCCGGGGGGCGGGGCCCGCTGAGCATTCCAAGCCCCGCCCCGCGGGAAAAGGGGGCGGGGCCGGGGGCGGGGCTTTCCATAAAAGGTCTTTGGCGTGCTGGCCCCGCCCTCATGTCTGTGATTGGCTGGCGGGGGGGAGGGGGCGGGGTGAAGGGGGGATATGGGGAGGGGGACACGGGGACACCCTGGGGACACCACAGGGGTGGCACGGGGACACCCTTGGGGACACAGGGATGATGTGGGGACACCACAGAGACACGGTGGGTACACAGGGACACCCTGGGGACACCAGGACACCCTTGGGGACACCCTTGGGGACACAGGGACACCCTGGGGACACCACAGGGGTGGCACAGGGACACGATGGGGACACGGGGACACCCTTGGGGACACAGGGACACCCCGGGGACTCCACAGGGGTGGCACAGGGACACATGGACACTGTGGGGACACCATAGGGTGGCACAGGGACACATGGGGACATCAGGACACCCTGGGGACACCATAGGGGTGGCCTAGGGACACATGGGCACCGTGGGGACACCATGGGGACACAGTGGGAACACCATAGGGTGGCACAGGGACATGATGGGGACAGCATGGGGACACCACAGGGGTGGCACAGGGACATGATGGGGACACGGGGACACCCTTGGGGACACCCTTGGGGACACAGGGACACCCTGGGGACACCACAGAGGTGGCCTGGGGACACATGGGGACCATGTGGGGACCATGGGGACACCATAGGGGTGGCCTAGGGACACATGGGCACCATGGGGACACCATGGGGACACCATAGGGGTGGCACAGGAACACGATGGGGACACGGGGACATCATGGGGACACCACAGGGGTGGCCTGGGGACATAAGGACAGCGTGGGGACACCGTGGGGACAACAGGACACCCTGGGGACACCACAGGGGTGGCCTGGGGACACATGGGCACCATGGGGACACCATAGGGGTGGCCTAGGGACACATGGACACCGTGGGGACACCATAGAGTTGGGCTGGGGACACGTGGGGAGCATGGAGACACCACGGGGACACCATAAGGGTGGCACAGGGACACTGTGGGGACATCAGGACATCATGGGGACACCACAGGGGTGGCCTGGGGACACATGGGCACCATGGGGGCACCATGGGGACACCGTTGGGAAAACAGGACACCCTGGGGACACCATAGGGGTGGCCTGGGGACACAGGCAGACCCTTGGGGACACTCCAGGGACACCCTGGGGACACGGGGACATCATGGGGACACCACAGGGGTGGCCTGGGGACACATGGGCACCATGTGGACACCATGGGGACACCAGGACACCCTTGGGGACACCATAGGAGTGGCCTAGGGGCACACGGACAGCATGGGGGCACATTGGCACCATGGGGGCACCACGGGGGTGGCCTGGGGACACACGGACACCATGGGGACACCATGGGGTGGCACAGGGACCCCGTGGGGCCCCGGGGCCGCGCCCCGAACGCACCTGGAGCGGCGGCGCCCGCCCGCAGCGGCTCCCGACGCCAAATGAGCCGCGAACCGGCCCGAGCGGCGGGCGGTGGGCGGGGCCCCGCGGCGCCTCGGCCAATGGCAGCGCGGCGCCTCGCGGCCCAGCCAATGGCAGCGCGGCGCCTCGCCGGCCCAGCCAATGGGAGCGGGGAGGCGGGGCTTTGCGCACGGCCCCACGGCCGCTCTGAGGGGGCGTTTTGCGCACGGCCCCGCCGCCGCTCGGGGGGGGGGGGGGGGGGCGTGGCGTTTTGCGCACGGCCCCAGGGGCCCGCGGGCGGTGCCCAGGCACCAAAACCCGCCCGTTTGGCCCCAAAAAGGCGCCGCGGTGACGCCAAAGCCGCCCGGGGGGTCGCTCGGCGGGGCCGCCTCGCAGCCGCCTGCCCGGCACGTTGCCGCTTTTCCCCCCGCGGCCAATCAGGACGCGCGTTGTAACGGCGGGGCGGGGCGGGGAGCCAATCAGCGCCGCGCTTGCAACGCGAGGGCGGCTTCCCGCCCTTTCCGCGCGGCAGCCAATCAGCGGCGGGGGGCGGAGCGAGGCGGAACCAATCCCAGCGCGCGGGGGGGGGTGGTGGCGGAGAGACCACGTGATGCTGGGCGCCACCATTTCGCTGCGGGGGCGGGGGGGGGGCGGAACTACAGATGTCCCGCCCCCTCTCGCCGCCCATTGGTCAGCGCGCAGTCTCGCCGCCGCGGATTGGTGGAGAGGCTCTCGCGAGACTCGCGGCGCGGCGCCTACCCCCGGCGCGGTCCTAAGCTCCGCCTCTTCCTGCGGCGCCCAGCGAGGAAGCGGCAGCGCGGTCGGTAACGGGGGCGGGGGGGGGGAGCTGGATCCCGGTCCCGCCGGGGGCTGAGCGGCCTTTGTGTCCCCGCAGATGCCGGGGGTGACGGTGAAGGACGTGAACCAGCAGGAGTTCGTGCGGGCGTTGGCCGCTTTCCTTAAAAAGTGAGTTGCGGGGGGGGGAGACGGGGTTGTTAGCGGGGGGCGGTCCTGGTGTCTCTCGGGAGGGTCCTGGGGGTCCTAAAGGGGCTCCCCGGGGTCCTAAAGGGATCCTCAGGGGCTCCCCGGGGTCCTAGAGGCGCTCCCCGGGGTCCTAAAGGGGCTCCCCGGGGTCCTAGAGGGATCCCCAGGGTCCTAAAGGGGCTCCCCGGGGTCCTAAAGGGATCCTCAGGGGCTCCCCAGGGGCTCCCCAGGGTCCTAGAGGGGCTCCCCGGGGTCCTAAAGGGGCTCCCCAGGTCCTAAAGGGATCCCCAGGGGCTCCCCGGGGTCCTAAAGGGGCTCTCCAGGTCCTAAAGGGATCTCCAGGGGCTCCCCGGGGTCCTAAAGGGATCCCCATGGTCCTAAAGGGATCCTCAGGGGATCCCCAGGGGCTCCCCATGGTCCTAGAGGGCATCCCCGGGGTCTTAAAGGGATCCCCGGGTCTTAAAGAGGCTCCCCAGGGTCCTAGAGGGGATCCCCGGGGTCCTAAAGGGATCCCCAGGGGCTCCCCGGGGTCCTAGAGGGGCTCCCCGGGGTCCTAGAGGGGCTCCCCAGGGGTCCTAAAGGGGCTCCCCGGGGTCCTAAAGGGGCTCCCCGGGGTCCTAAAGGGGCTCCCCAGGGTCCTAAAGGGGCTCCCCAGGTCCTAAAGGGGCTCCCCGGGTCCTAAAGGGATCTCCAGGGGCTCCCCGGGTCCTAAAGGGATCTCCAGGGGCTCCCCAGGGTCCTAAAGGGGCTCCCCGGGGTCCTAAAGGGATCCCCAGGGTCCTAAAGGGGCTCCCCAGGTCCTAAAGGGATCCCCAGGGGCTCCCCGGGGTCCTAAAGGGGCTCCCCGGCGTTCCAAAGGGCTCCCCGGGGTCCTAGAGGGGATCCCCAGGGGCTCCCCATGGTCCTAGAGGCACTCCCCGGGATCCTAAAGGGGCTCCCCAGGGTCCTAAAGGGATCCCGGGGATGGTTCCCGTGTCCCCGGGGGTGTCCCCTGTGTCTCCGGTGCCGTTACCGGTCGTTTCCCCCCCCTCAGGTCGGGGAAGCTGAAGGTTCCGGAATGGGCGGACACGGTGAAACTGGCCAAGCACAAGGAGCTGGCGCCGTACGATGAGAACTGGTTCTACACACGGGCCGGTGGGTCACGGGGGCCGGGGGGGTCCTGGTTACCGGGGAGATGAGTTACCGGGGCCCATCCCCTTGGTTATCGGTTACTGGGGGGGTTCATGGTTCTGGTCCTCTCGGTAACTGGCTTACCGAGGCGTTCCCAGTTCTGTTCCCGGTTCCATTCCTGGTTCCATTCCCAGTTCTAACCCCCAGTTCCATTCCCAGTTCTAATTCCCAGTTCTAACCCCCAGTCCCATTCCCAGTTCTAACCCCCAGTTCCCAGTTCCCTTCCCAGTTCCCTTCCCAGTTCTAACCCCCAGTTCCCTTCCCAGTTCTAACCCCCAGTTCCCTTCCCAGTTCTAACCCCCAGTTCCCTTCCCAGTTCCCTTCCCAGTTCCCTTCCCAGTTCTAACCCCCAGTCCCGGTTCCCTTCCCAGTTCCATTCCCAGTTCTAACCCCCAGTCCCATTCCCAGTTCTAACCCCCAGTTGCCAGTCCCATTCCCAGTTCCATTCCCAGTCCTAACTCCTGGTTCCCGGTCCGGTTCCCAGTCCTAACCCCCGGTTCCATTCCCAGTTCTGATCCCTGCTTCCCAGTTCCCTTCCCAGTTCCCTTCCCAGTTCTAACCCCCAGTTCCCTTCCCAGTTCTAACCCCCAGTTCCCTTCCCAGTTCCCTTCCCAGTTCCCTTCCCAGTTCCCTTCCCAGTTCCCTTCCCAGTTCCCTTCCCAGTTCTAACCCCCAGTCCCATTCCCAGTTCCAACCCCCAGTTCCCAGTCCCATTCCCAGTTCCATTCCCAGTCCTAACTCCTGGTTCCCGGTCCGGTTCCCAGTCCTAACCCCTGGTTCCATTCCCAGTTCTGATCCCCACTTTCCAGTTCCCTTCCCAGTTCCGTTCGCAGTTCTAACCCTGGTTCCCAGTTCTAACCCAGTGTACAGGGGGTTTCCCATTCCTGGGCTGCTACTGGAGGTGTTTCCCAGTGTGTTACTGGGGTTTATTCCCAGTTCTAACCCCCCCATTTCCCAGTGTCCCCCCTGCAGCTTCCCCCGGCTGCCAGGTCTACCTAGGGCTGGTTCCCAAGCCAGGGCGGGGGGGTCCCATTTCCCAGTTCATTCCCAGTTCCAAACCAGCTCTAACCCCTACGTACGGGGGGGTTCCCGGTTGCATCTGACCCTGTTCTCTCCCCCCGCAGCCTCAGTGTGTTCCTGGGGAGTTATTCCCAATCCTAACACCCCCATCTCCTGGTACCTCCCCATGGGCTGCCAGGTCTACCCAGGGCTGCCAGGTCTACCCAGGGCTGGTTCCCAAGCCGGGGGGGTCGCATTTCCCAGTTCATTCCCAGTTCCAAACCAGCTCTAACCCCTACATACGGGGGGGTTCCCGGTTGCATCTGACCCTGTTCTCTCCCCCCGCAGCCTCAGTGTGTTCCTGGGGAGTTATTCCCAATCCTAACACCCCCATCTCCTGGTACCTCCCCATGGGCTGCCAGGTCTACCCAGGGCTGGTTCCCAAGCCGGGGGGGGCGCATTTCCCAGTTCATTCCCAGTTCCAAACCAGCTCTAACCCCTACGTATGGGGGGGTTCTCGGTTGCATCTGACCCTGTTCTCTCCCCCCGCAGCCTCAGTGTGTTCCTGGGGAGTTATTCCCAATCCTAACACCCCCATTTCCTGGTACCTCCCCATGGGCTGCCAGGTCTACCCAGGGCTGCCAGGTCTACCCAGGGCTGCCAGGTCTACCTAGGGCAGGTTCCCAAGCTGGGGCGGGGGGGGGGGGGGGGGGCCATTTTCCTGTTCATTCCCAGTTCCAAACCAGCTCTAACCCCTACGTACGGGGGGGTTCCCGGTTGCATCTGACCCTGTTCTCTCCCCCCGCAGCCTCGGCCGCCCGTCACCTTTATCTCCGTGGCGGCGCCGGCTCCGGAGCCCTGACCGCCGTGTACGGGGGGCGGCAGCGCCGGGGGGTCCGGCCCAGTCGCTTCAGCCGCGGTTCGGGCTCCGTGGCCCGGCGGGTGCTGCAGGCGCTCGAGGGGCTGCGCATGGTGGAGCGCGACCAGGACGGGTCAGTTTCGGGCCAAAAAACCCCTCTTTTGGGGCTTTTCTGGCTCTTCAGAGCTTTATTTCCGCTGCTTTGGGGCACTTTGGGGCTTCAGCAGCCTGTTTGGGTGGCGCTTTTGGGGGTTTTTTGCTCTAAAATCCTTTGGGTTTTCCCTTTAAAATCTTTGGCTTTCCCTTTAAAATATTTTGGTTTCCCCTTTAAAATCCTGGTTTTAAAGCCCCTTGGTTTTCCCTTTAAAATGTTTGGGTTTCCCTTTAAAAATCCCCCTTTTCCCCCCAAAAAATCCCGCTTTCACTTTTAAAATCTTTTTTTCCCTCTTTGAAATCAAATTTTTCAAAAGAAAATCCCTTTTTCCCCAAAAAAATGCCAGTTCCACCCCCCCAAAAAATTCACATTTTCACTTTTAAAATAGTTTTTTCACTTTAAAACCTTTCTTTAAAAAAAAATCCCTTTTTTACCCCCAAAATCTCCTTTCCCTCCAAAAAATCTCTTTTCCCCTCAAAAAAATTCCTTTTTCCTCCTGCAAAAAATCCCTTTTTTCCTCAGAAATTCCCATTTTTCCTTCTCAAAAATCCACTTTTTTTGTCCTCCAAACTCCCCTTTTTCCCCCAAAAAATATCAATTTCCCCCCTTTTCCCCAAAAAACCCTCCCCTTTTTCACCCTAAAAAAACTGTTTCCCCCCCCCAAAAGTCCTTTTTCCCTCAAAAAAATTCCTTTTTTTCCCTCAAATTCCTTTTTTTTCCCTCAAAAAAATTCCTTTTTTTCCCCTCAAAAAAATTCCTTTTTTTCCCTCAAAAAAATTCCTTTTTTCCCCTAAAAAATCCCCATTTCTTCCCCCAAAACCTCCCCGTTTCTCCCCCCAAAAAAAGCATTTTTCCCCCCAAAAATCCCCATTTTTTTTCCCCTTCAAAATCCCTTTTCCTCCCCATTTCCCCCTTTAACCGATTCCCCCCTCTTTATTGCTTTTATTTATTTATTTTTTTAAATTATTTGTTTAATTTTTTTATTTTTATTTTACTGTTATGCCCTTTTTCCCCCAAACCCCCACATTTTTCCGTCAATCCCTTTATCCCCCCCCCCCCCTTTTTGTAGAAATGCCCGTTTTTGTCTCACGGACCCGTTTTTCCCCCGTTTTTCCCCGTTTTTCCCCAGCGGGCGCAAACTGACCCCCCAGGGCCAGCGGGACCTGGACCGAATCGCCGGGCAGGTGCGTTTCGGGGCGAATTCCCGCGGTTCCGGGCAAAGCCGCCCGTGTTGGAGCGGCGCGCGGCGTTCCGTGGCTCTTTGCCCAATTCCGGCCGCTTTGGCCTCGTTCGCAGGTGGCGGCCGCCGGCAAGAAGCACTGAGGAGCCCAATAAAGGATTTGCCGACGGTTCTGGGCTGAAATGAGCCAAAAATGGGGGGAAATGGGCCCAAAACGGGGGGTTGGGGGAACGGGAGAGCTTCAGGGGGGACCCGAAATGGGCGGAAATGGACCCGAAATGGGGGAAAAAAGGTCCTGAAATGGGGGAAAAAAGGTCCTGAAATGGGGGAAAAAAGGTCCTGAAATGGGGGGGAAAAGGTCCTGAAATGGGGGGAAATTGCCCCAAAGTGTAAAGGGGGGATCCCAAAATGGGGGGAAATGGGCCCGAAATGGGGGGAAATGGGCCCAAAATGAGGGGAAATGGGCCCAAAATGGGGGGAAATGGGCCCAAAATGGGGGGAAATGGGCCCGAAATGGGGGGAAATGGGCCCAAAATGAGGGGGAAATGGGCCCGAAATGGGGGGAAATGGGCCCAAAATGAGGGGAAATGGGCCCAAAATCAGGGGAAATGGGCCCGAAATGGGGGGAAATGGGCCCAAAATGGGGGGAAATGGGCCCAAAATGGGAGGAAATTGAGCCTGAATGGGGAGAAATGGACCCAAAATGGGCCAAAAATGGGGGGAAATGGACCCAAAACAGAGAGAAATGAACCCGAAATGGGGGGAAATGGGCCCGAAATGAAGGGAAATGGGCCAAAAATGGGGAGAAATGGACCCAAAACAGGGAGAAATGAACCCGAAATGAAGGGAAATGCACCCAAAATTGAGGGAAATGGCCCCAAGCGGGGAGAAATGGCCCAAAGCGGGGGACCCAGGCGTCCGGGGGGACCCAGGTGTCCGGGGGGGCCCCGCCCCCAATGAGCAGGCCCCGCCCCCTCGTTCCACCACAACCGTTTATTGGCTGGGGGGGGGGGGGGGGGGGCTTTCCTGGCCCCGCCCCCTCTAGAGGAGGGGCAGGAGCAGGAGGGGGAGGAGCCAGGAGGCCCCGCCCCCCGGGTGGCCCCGCCCCACCGGGCCCTCGGTGCCGCCCTGGCCCTCCGGGGGGCGCCCGGCCCGCCCCGCCGCCATCTTGCCGCTGGCGTCACCGTCGCCCCCGCCGACGCTCCCATTGGCGCCGGCGGCCATATTGGTTCCGGCCCGGCCGCCGGTGACGTCGCCGCCGACCCCGCTGGTGCTTCCGTTGACCCCTGTGACGTCACTGTTGACCCCTGTGACGTCACCGCTGGCCCCTGTGATGTCACCGTTGACCCCTGTGACGTCACCGCTGGCCCCTGTAATGTCACTGTTGGCCCCGTTGGTGCTTCCGTTGACCCCGACGGCGTCACCGTTGACCCCTATGACGTCACCGTTGACCCCTATGACATCACCATTGACCGCTATGACGTCACCATTGACCCCATTGACGTCACCATTGACCCCGTTGATGTCACTATTGACCCCATTGACGTCACCATTGACCCCATTGACGTCACCATTGACCGCTATGACGTCACCATTGACCCCGTTGACATCACCCTTGACCCCGTTGACGTCACCCTGATGACCCCGCCATTGACACCGGCGGCCATATTGGCGCCGGCCTCATCACCTTTGATGCTTCCGTTGACCCCATTGACGCCCCCGTTGGCGCTTCCGTTGGCCCTGCTGACATCACCCTTGACCCCATTGACCCCAACCAGCCCACCATTGACACCGGCGGCCATATTGGCGCCGGCCTCATCACCTTTGACGTCGCCATTGGCACTTCCATTGACCCCGTTGACGTCACCGTTGACCCCGTTGACGTCACCATTGACCCCATTGATGCCATCGTTGACCCCATTGATGTCACCGTTGACCCCATTGACGTCACCATTGACCGCTATGACATCACCCTTGACCCCGTTGACGTCACCCTGATGACCCCGCCATTGACACCGGCGGCCATATTGGCGCCGGCCTCATCACCTTTGAGGCTTCCGTTGACCCCATTGACGCCCCCGTTGGCGCTTCCGTTGACCCCGTTGACATCACCCTTGACCCCATTGACCCCAACCAGCCCACCATTGACACCGGCGGCCATATTGGTGCCGGCCTCATCACCTTTGACGTCGCCATTGGCGCTTCCGTTGACCATGTTGACGCTTCCGTTGACCCCGTTGACGTCACCGTTGACCCCGTTGACCCCGTTGGCGCTTCCGTTGACCCCGTTGACATCACCCTTGACCCCACTGACCCCAACCAGCCCACCATTGACACCGGCGGCCATATTGGCGCCGGCCTCATCACCTTTGATGCTTCCGTTGACCCCATTGACGCCCCCATTGGTGCTTCCGTTGACCCCGTTGACATCACCCTTGACCCCATTGACCCCAACCAGCCCACCATTGACACCGGCGGCCATATTGGCACCGGCCTCATCACCTTTGACGTCGCCGTTGGCGCTTCCGTTGAACCCGTTGGCGCTTCCGTTGACCCCATTGACGTCACCGTTGACCCCGTTGACGTCACCGTTGACCCCGTTGACCCCGTTGACGCTTCCATTGACCCCGTTGACGTCACCGTTGACCCCATTGACGCCTCCGTTGACCCCGTTGGTGCTTCCGTTGACCCCATTGACGCCACCGTTGACGCCGCCGCCCCCGGCGGCCATGTTTCCCCGTCCGGCGGCCATCTTGCCGGTGCCGTCGCCGCCCGCGGGGGCGCGGCCGTGGGGCAGGAGCTGCAGGCGGGGCAGGTCGGGGGCGAAGAGGCCGTCGGTGCCGTTGTTGGTGCCGTCGTCGCCGTCGTCGGGCCCGGGCCCGTTGCAGAGGTCTCCGGTGCAGCAGGAGCCGCTCAGCGCCGCGTCGCCGTCCCCCCGTGGCTCCGCGGAGCAGTTCGCTTCGCGGGCGCAGCCCCGGACCTCCCGCCACAGCCGCCGGCCGCCTACAGGGGGCGCAGATCGGGCGGGGGGGGCGGCGTGTTCCTGCGTTCCCATGGGGCCGGTCGCCGTGGCGACCGCTAGGGACCCCCCCCCTCCGTGTGGTCGCCGTGGCAACCAGGAGGCCACGCCCCCCCCCCCCCGATTAGCAGCCAATGGGATCGCTCGGCCCCGCCCCCTCCCCGGCCACGCCCCCGCGCTCCCATTGGCTGCCGCCCTCTGCAGCTCTGCCCTCATGCTCCCATTGGCTCCCACCCAGCCCCGCCCCCGCGCTCCCATTGGCTCCCACCCTCCCCAGCCCCCTCCCTCCCATTGGCTCCCGCCCTCCCCAGCCCCGCCCCCTCCCTCCCATTGGCTCCCGCCCTCCCCAGCCCCGCCCCCGCCCACCCATTGGTCCCCGCCCCCCCAGCCCCGCCCCCTCCCTCCCATTGGTCCCCGCCCTCCCCAGCCCCGCCCCCTCCCTCCCATTGGCCCCCGTGCCCCGCCCCGCCGCCGCGCTCCCATTGGCCGGTACCCAGCGTCAGGGTGACGTTGCCACGGAAGCAGGCGCGCAGCTCCCCGGGGCAGCGCAGCACGCGGGGCGGCCGGCACGCGCCCGTGTCCGGGCAGCCGAAGCAGCGCAGCCCCGTGGGCGGGGCCGGGCCGGTGCCGCCTGCGCGGGGGGCGGGGCGGGGGGCGGGGGGGTCAGCGGGGTCAGAGGGGTCAGGGGGGTCAGAGGGGTCAGAGGGGTCAGAGCGGTCAGAGGGGTCAGGGGGGTCAGAGGGGTCAGAGGGGTCAGTGGGGTCAGAGGGGTCAGAGGGGTCAGAGGGGTCAGAGGGGTCAGGGGGGTCAGAGGGGTCAGCAGGGTCAGAGGGTCAGCGGGGTCAGGGGGGTCAGAGGGGTCAGTGGGGTCAGAGGGGTCAGCGGGGTCAGAGGGGTCAGAGGGGTCAGGGGGGTCAGAGGGGTCAGAGGGGTCAGAGGGGTCAGGGGGGTCAGAGGGGTCAGAGGGGTCAGTGGGGTCAGAGGGGTCAGAGGGGTCAGAGGGGTCAGAGGGGTCAGGGGGGTCAGAGGGGTCAGCGGGGTCAGCGGGGTCAGGGGGGTCAGCGGGGTCAGCGGGGACCGGGATAAACCGGGATAACCCAGTTCAGCCCAGTCCCCCCAGTCCCTTCTAACCCCTCCCAGTCTCCTCCAGTTCCTCCCAGTTCCCTCCCAGTATAAACCAGTTCCCTCCCAGTCCCCCCATTGACCCCCATTGACCCCCATTGCCCCCCCCAGTCCCCCCACTGACCCCATTGACCCCATTGTCCCCCCAGTCCCCCCATTGACCCCCATTGACCCCCATTGACCCCCATTGACCCTCCCAGTCCCCCCATTGACCCCACTGACCCCATTGCCCCCCCAGTCCCCCCATTAACCCCATTGCCCCCCCCAGTCCCCCCATTGACCCCCATTGACCCCATTGTCCCCCCAGTCCCCCCATTAACCCCATTGCTCCCCCCAGACCCCCCATTGACCCCATTGACCCCATTGACCCCCATTCACCCCCAGTCCCCCCATTGACCCCCATTGACCCCCATTGACCCCCCAGTCCCCCCATTGACCCCATTGACCCCCATTGACCCCGTTGTCCCCCCAGTCCCCCCACTGACCCCATTGACCCCACTGACCCCCCATTGACCCCATTGACCCCATTGCCCCCCCCAGTCCCCCCATTAACCCCATTGCCCCCCCCAGACCCCCCATTGACCCCATTGACCCCATTGACCCCCATTCACCCCCAGTCCCCCCATTGACCCCCATTGACCCCCATTGACCCTCCCAGTCCCCCCATTGACCCCACTGACCCCATTGCCCCCCCAGTCCCCCCATTAACCCCATTGCCCCCCCCAGTCCCCCCATTGACCCCCATTGACCCCCATTGACCCCCATTGACCCCCATTGACCCTCCCAGTCCCCCCATTGACCCCACTGACCCCATTGCCCCCCCAGTCCCCCCATTAACCCCATTGCCCCCCCCAGTCCCCCCATTGACCCCCATTGACCCCATTGTCCCCCCAGTCCCCCCATTAACCCCATTGCTCCCCCCAGACCCCCCATTGACCCCCATTGACCCCCCAGTCCCCCCATTGACCCCATTGACCCCCATTGACCCCATTGTCCCCCCAGTCCCCCCATTAACCCCATTGCCCCCCCCAGACCCCCCATTGACCCCCATTGACCCCCATTGCCCCCCCCAGTCCCCCCACTGACCCCATTGACCCCATTGTCCCCCCAGTCCCCCCATTGGCTCCCATTGACCCCCATTGACCCCCATTGACCCTCCCAGTCCCCCCATTGACCCCACTGACCCCATTGTCCCTCCAGTCCCCCCATTAACCCCATTGCCCCCCCCAGACCCCCTATTGACCCCCATTGACCCCCATTGACCCCCATTGACCCCATTGCCCCCCCAGTCCCCCCATTAACCCCATTGCCCCCCCAGACCCCCCATTGACCCCATTGACCCCCATTGCCCCCCCCAGACCCCCCATTGACCCCCATTGACCCCCATTGACCCCTTACTGACCCTCCCAGTCCCCCCATTGACCCCACTGACCCCATTGCCCCCCCAGTCCCCCATTGACCCCCATTGACCCCCATTGTCCCCCCGGTCCCCCCACTGACCCCACTGACCCCACTGACCCCACTGACCCCGCTGACCCCGCTGACCCCCCTGACCCCACTGACCCCCCTGACCCCGCTGACCCCCCGCCGCCCCCGCCCCCCCGCCGTACCGGCGGCGGGCAGCGCCTCCTGCTGGCCGAGCGGCAGGTCGCGGTTGCAGCCCCGCCCCCCCCGGCAGTGGCGCCGGCGGGAGAACAGCACCAGCCCGGCCAGCTGCAGCGCGCGGGCGTGGCCGCCGGGCTGGCCCCGCCCACAGCCCCGCCCCCCCAGCCAGAACCGCCCGTGGCCTGCGGGGACACAGGCGTCCGGGAGGGACCCAGGAGGGCGGGGGGACCCAGGCGTTCGGGGGGACCCAGGAGGGCAGGGGGACCCAGGAGGGCGGGAGGGACCCAGGCGTTCGGGGGGACCCAGGCGTTCGGGGGGACCCAGGAGGGCGGGGGGACCCAGGCGTTCGGGGGGACCCAGGAGGGCAGGGGGACCCAGGCGTTCGGGAGGGACCCAGGAGTGCGGGGAGGGACCCAGGCATCCGGGGGGACCCAGGTGTTCAGGAGGGACACAGGCATTCGGGGGGACCCAGGAGTGCGGGGGGACCCAGGCGTTCGGGAGGGACCCAGGAGTGTGGGAGGGACCCAGGAGTGCGGGAGGGACCCAGGAGTGCGGGGGGACCCAGGCGTTCGGGGGGGGACCCAGGCGTTCGGGGGGACCCAGGTGTTCAGGAGGGACACAGGCGTTCGGGGGGACCCAGGAGTGTGGGAGGGACCCAGGAGTCCGGGGAGGGACCCAGGCGTTCAAGGAGGGACCCAGGAGTTCGGGCCGCACATTTCACCACCCCATAGGGGACCCAGGTGTCTGGGCCCTATAGAAAGGACCCAGGCATCCGGGCCCCACACCATCTCCCCCCATAAAACAGACCCAGGCATCCGGGGAACCCCCCCCCCACGCCCACATATGGGACCCAGGCGTCCAGCCCCACACCCCCCATAGGGGACCCAGGTGTCCAGGAGGAACCCAGGCGTCCGGGACCCCTTTCCCGCCCCCCCCGTAAAAAGGACCCAGGCGTCCCGGGACCCTCCGATCCCCTCCCCAACAGGGAACCCAGGCATCCGGGACTCCCCCATTCCCCCCCGGTACGGGCCCCGGGGGTCCAGCCCCACACCCCCTCCCGGGGACCCAGGCGTCCGGGCCCCACAGAAGGGACCCCGGCGTCCGGGACTCACTCCAGACCACGGCCCCAAGGGCCTCGACGCAGACGTCGCTCTCTGGGGGGCACGAGACCATTTCGGCCCCATCGCAGCCCCCGGTGTCTGACCCACAGCTCAGGCACTCCAGACCCATAGATCCTGCCCCATAGAGAGATATAGACCCATACATCCTGCCCCATAGAGATAGACCCATAGAACCTGCCCCATAGAGAGATACAGCCCATAGGTCCAGCCCCACAGAGCCCTGACGCCCCCCTGCCCCACAGATCCGGCCCTATAGATCCAGCCCCACAGAGCCCTGACGCCCCCCTGCCCCACAGATCCGGCCCTATAGATCCAGCCCCACAGAGCCCTGACACCCCCCTGCCCCACAGATCCGGCCCTATAGATCCAGCCCCACAGAGCCCTGACAACCCCCTGCCCCACAGATCCGGCCCTATAGATCCAGCCCCACAGATCCCTGACACCCCCCTGCCCCACAGATCCGGCCCTATAGAGCCCTGATATCCCCCTGCCCCATAGCTCCTGTCCCCACAGATCCAGCCCCATAGATCCTGCCCCACACCCGGCCCCGTGACACCCTCCACGCCAGCCCCCCAAGTCCCCCCCCAGCCCCACAAGTGCCCCAGCCCCACAAGTGCCCCCGGCCCACCTGGCAGCAGCAGCAGCAGCAGCAGCCGCAGCCCCCCCGGGGCTCCCCCCACATCCCGGCCCCACATCGCGGCTGTTCCGTGGGGCGCGGCTGCCGCCCCCACTTATGGGTGCGGGAAGCGGGCGGGGCCGGGGCGGGGCCGCCGGGGGGGGGACCCGCCCCATAGGGGTCAATGACCCACGGAGCCGGCCCCATAGATCCTGCCCCATAGATCCGTGCTATAGCCCGGCCCCATAGAGCCGCCCCAGAACCCCGCCGCATACATCTGCCCCATAGATCCTGCCCCATAGAGCTGTGCTATAGCCCGGCCCCATAGAGCCGCCCCAGAACCCCGCCGTATACATCTGCCCCATAGATCCTGCCCCATAGAGCTGTGCTATAGGCCGGCCCCATAGAGCTGCCTCAAAACCCCGCCGCATACATCTGCCCCATAGATCCTGCCCCACAGCTCTGCCCCGGAGCTACTCCCCAGAAATCTGCCCCGTAGCTCTGCCCCATAGATCCCTGACCCCCCCCCCATAGATCCAACCCACGGATCCGCACCGTAGCTCTGCCCCATAGATCTCTCCTATAGTCCTGGTCCCATAGATCTGCCCCATAGATCCCTGACACCCCCTGCCCCATTGATCCTGCCCTGTAACTCAGCCCCCCAGCTCCTGCCCCATAGATCTGCCCCATATCCCAGCCCCATAACCCTGCCCCATAGATCCGCCCCATAACCCAGCCCCATAACCCTGCCCCATAGATCCGCCCTATATCCCAGCCCCATAACCCTGCCCCATAGATCCGCCCCATATCCCAGCCCCATAACCCTGCCCCATAGCTCCGCCCCATATCCCAGCCCCATAACCCTGCCCCATAGATCCGCCCCATAACCCAGCCCCATAACCCTGCCCCATAGATCCGCCCCATAACCCAGCCCCATAACCCTGCCCCATAGATCCGCCCCATAACCCAGCCCCATGGATTCCCCCCCCCCGGCCCAGCCCTGACTCACCCCCCAAGTGACTCACCCCATAGCGGGGGGAGGAAGGGCGCCCCGCCCTGCCCCACACAGGTGGGGCCCGAACGCCTGGGTCCCCCCGGGGGGCAGGGCGGGGCGGGGGGGGAGGGGTGGGACCCAGGCGTCCGGGCTCCCCTCCCCCCACCGAGCCAGCGCCAATTAATGAACTTTCGTTAATTAGAGAGAAATAAGGCGGCGGGGGGAGACACCACAGAGGGGACCCAGGCGTCCGGGCCCCACAAAAAGGACCCAGGCATTCGGGCCCCATAGAGACACCTCCTGCCCCGTAGTTTCCCATTCAACCCATAGATCTGACCCATAGGTCTCTCCTGACCCATAGATTCCCCTCTCCCCTCCCAAAAAAAAAAAAAGGGACCCAGGCATCCCAGAGGGACCCAGGAGTTCGGGGGGGGACCCAGGAGTTCGGGAGGGACCCAGGCGTTCGGGAGGGACCCCTGGGCAGGGGGCGGAGCCTCCGGGCAAACCCCGCCCTCCCCCGAACGCCTGGGTCCCCCCCGAACTCCTGGGTCCCCCCCGAACTCCTGGGTCCCCTCCCGAACTCCTGGGTCCCCCCCGAACTCCTGGGTCCCTCCCGAACTCCTGGGTCCCTCCCCGAACTCCTGGGTCCCCCCCGAACTCCTGGGTCCCTCCCGAACTCCTGGGTCCCCCCGGACACCTGGGTCCCCCCCAATGACATCACACAGAGGCGGCCAATCACGTTGAGTTTTATTAGTTACAACTGGGGAGTGGGGGGGTGGGGCCCAAACTCCTGGGTCCCTCCCGAACTCCTGGGTCCCCTCCCGGACGCCTGGGTCCCTCCCGAACTCCTGGGTCCCTCCCGAACTCCTGGGTCCCCCCGCACTCCTGGGTCCCCCCGAACTCCTGGGTCCCTCAGCGCAGCAGCAGGGGGAGGGGCAGCAGCAGGAGGGGGAGGGGCCGCAGCGGGGGGGCGGCACCGCTGAGCCCCTGCGGCCCCGCCCGCAGGGTGGCGGGGGGGGGAGGGGGCGGGCAGAGCGGGGGAGGGGCCGGAGCCGCGGGGGCGACGTCGTCGGCAGCGCCGGGGGCCGTGGTGACAAACCCCATTGTGTGGGCGTCACCCCCATAGACGCCAGTTGTGGCCCCAGCGGGGTCACTGGTGACACTGGGTGGCTCCGTCCCCCCCATATCAACGTCCCCATTGGTGACACCCCCCACATTGTCACATCCCGGTGACACGGTGTCCCCCGTATTATTGTCCTCATTGGTGGTGACGTCGTCATTGTCACCTATGGGGGACGCAGTGACAATGTTGACCATGGTGGTGGCATCTCCAGGAGCTTCGGTGACGTCTCCAAAAGCGTCGCTGGGGTCACTGGTGACACTGGGTTGGTCACTGGGGACACTGGGTTGGTCACTGGGGACACTGGGTTGACGAGTCCCCCCCATACCAACGTCCCCATTGGTCACCGCAAGGACTTTGTCACCAACCGGGGCCGTGGTGACAAACCCCATTGTGTTGGCGTCACCCCCATAGACACCAGTTGTGGCCCCAGTTGGGTCACTGGTGACACTGGGTTGACCAGTCGCCCCCACAGCGACGTCCCCATCGGTCACACCCACCACATTGTCACATCCCGGTGACACGGTGACAACGTCGCCGATGGTGGTGGCATCTAAAGGGGCTTCGGTGACGCGTCCCCAAGGGTCCCAAGGGCCGCAGGTGACAACGGGTTGACCCGTCCCCCCCATATTAACATCCCCATTGGTGGTGATGTCGTCATTGTCACCTCCTGGTGACACGGTGACAACGTCGACCATGGTGGTGGCATCTGCAGGGGCTTCGGTGACGTCCCCAAAAGCGCCGCTGGGGTCACTGGTGACACTGGGTTGGTCACTGGGGACACTGGGTTGACCCGTCCCCCCCATACCAACGTCCCCATTGGTCACCGCAAGGACTTTGTCACCAACCGGGGCCGTGGTGACAAACCCCATTGTGTTGGCGTCACCCCCATAGACACCAGTTGTGGCCCCAGTTGGGTCACTGGTGACACTGGGTTGACCAGTCGCCCCCACAGCGATGTCCCCATTGGTGACACCCACCACATTGTCACATCCCGGTGACACGGTGACAACGTTGCCCATGGTGGTGGCATCTAAAGGGGCTTCGGTGACGCGTCCCCAAGTGTCCCCAGGGCCGCAGGTGACGACGGGTTGACCCATCCCCCCCGTATTATCGTCCCCCTTGGTGATGACGTCGTCATTGTCACCTATGGGGGAGGCGGTGACAACGTTGACCATGGTGGTGGCATCTCCAGGAGCTTCGGTGACGTCCCCAAAAGCGCCGCTGGGGTCACTGGTGACACTGGGTTGGTCACTGGTCACACTGGGTTGGTCACTGGGGACACTGGGTTGACCAGTCACCCCCATAGAAACGTCCCCATTGGTCACCGCAAGGACTTTGTCACCAACCGGGGCCGTGGTGACAAACCCCATTGTGTTGACGTCACCCCCATAGACACCAGTTGTGGCCCCAGTTGGGTCACTGGTGACACTGGGTTGACCAGTCGCCCCCACAGCGACGTCCCCATCGGTCACACCCACCACATTGTCACATCCCGGTGACACAGTGACAACATCGCCCATGGTGGTGGCATCTAAAGGGGCTTCGGTGACGCGTCCCCAAGGGTCCCAAGGGCCGCAGGTGACAACGGGTTGACCCGTCCCCCCCGTATTAACATCCCCATTGGTGGTGACGTCGTCATTGTCACTTATGGGGGACGCAGTGACAACGCCGACCATGGTGGTGGCATCTCCAGGAGCTTCGGTGACGTCTCCAAAAGCGCCGCTGGGGTCACTGGTGACACTGGGTTGGTCACTGGGGACACTGGCTTGACCAGTCGCCCCCATAGAAACGTCTCCATTGGTCACCGCAAGGACTTTGTCACCAACTGGGGCCGTGGTGACAAACCCCATTGTGTTGGCGTCACCCCCATAGACACCAGTTGTGGCCCCACTGGGGTCACTGGTGACACTGGGTTGACCAGTTGCCCCCACAAAGACGTCCCCATCGGTCACACCCACCACATTGTCACATCCCGGTGACACGGTGACAATGTCGCCCATGGTGGTGGCATCTAAAGGGGCTTCGGTGACGCGTCCCCAAGTGTCCCCAGGGCCGCAGGTGACAACGGCTTGACCCGTCCCCCCCTTATTATCGTCCCCATTGGTGGTGATGTCGTCATTGTCACCTCCTGGTGACACGGTGACAACGTTGACCATGGTGGTGGCATCTGCAGGGGCTTCGGTGACGTCTCCAAAAGCGCCGCTGGGGTCACTGGTGACACTGAGTTGGTCACTGGGGACACTGGGTTGGTCACTGGGGACACTGGGTTGACCCGTCCCCCCCATACCAACGTCCCCATTGGTCACCGCAAGGACTTTGTCACCAACCGGGGCCGTGGTGACAAACCCCATTGTGTTGGCGTCACCCCCATAGACACCAGTTGTGGCCCCACTGGGGTCACTGGGGACACTGGGTTGGTCACCGGGGACACTGGGTTGACCCGTCCCCCCCATATCAACGTCCCCATCGGTCACACCCACCACATTGTCACATCCCGGTGACACGGTGACAACGTTGCCCATGGTGGTGGCATCTAAAGGGGCTTCGGTGACGCGTCCCCAAGTGTCCCCAGGGCCGCAGGTGACACCAGCTTGACCCGTCCCCCCTGTATTAACATCCCCATTGGTGATGACATCGTCATTGTCACCTCCTGGTGACACGGTGACAACGTCGACCATGGTGGTGGCATCTGCAGGGGCTTCGGTGACGTCTCCAAAAGCGCCACTGGGGTCACTGGTGACACTGGGTTGGTCACTGGGGACACTGGGTTGGTCACTGGTCACACTGGGTTGGTCACTGGTGACACTGGGTTGGTCACTGGTCACACTGGGTTGGTCACTGGGGACACTGGGTTGACCCGTCCCCCCCATACCAACGTCCCCATTGGTCACCGCAAGGACTTTGTCACCAACCGGGGCCGTGGTGACAAACCCCATTGTGTTGGTGTCACCTCCATAGACACCAGTTGTGGCCCCAGTTGGGTCACTGGTGACACTGGGTTGACCAGTCGCCCCCACAGCGACGTCCCCATTGGTGACACCCACCACATTGTCACATCCCGGTGACACGGTGACAACGTTGCCCATGGTGGTGGCATCTAAAGGGGCTTCGGTGACGTCTCCAAAAGCGCCGCTGGGGTCACTGGTGACACTGGGTTGGTCACTGGTGACACTGGGTTGGTCACTGGGGACACTGGGTTGACCCGTCCCCCCCATACCAACGTCCCCATTGGTCACCGCAAGGACTTTGTCACCAACCGGGGCCGTGGTGACAAACTCCATTGTGTTGGCGTCACCCCCATAGACACCAGTTGTGGCCCCACTGGGGTCACTGGTGACACTGGGTTGGTCACTGGTGACACTGGGTGGCTCCGTCCCCTTGCCGACTACGTCACCGGCCGTTGTCCCCTCGCTGAAGACATCACCAGCCGTTGTCCCCTTGCCGACTACGTCACCAGCCGTTGTCCCCTTGCCGACTACGTCACCGGCCGTTGTCCCCTCCTTGATGACGTCACCGGGTGTGGTCCCCTCGCCGCTGACGTCACTGGCCGGCGGGGGAGGGGCGGGGCGGGGACAGGGCGGGGCCGCCACGCAGCAGCCAATGGCGGCTGAGGGGGGAGGGGCACAGAGAGGGACCTGTAGGCGCCTCCGGGGGGGCGGGAGCGACCCCCATAGAGCCCATAGGACCCTGTACAGCCCCATAGGACCCTGTACAGCCCCATAGGACCCTGTGCAGCCCCATAGGACCCTATACAGCCCCATAGGACCCTGTGCAGCCCCATAGGACCCTATAGATCACCACAGAGCCCCATGGCACCCGTAAGACTCTATAGCACCCTATGGAGCCCCATAGCACCCTATAGTGCCCCATAGCCCCCCCATAGCACCCATAAGACTGTATAAGCACCCTATGGCACCCATAGAGCCCCATAGCACCCATAGGACCCCTATGGCACCCATGGAGCCCCATAGCTCCCTATAGACCCCTACAGCACCCTATAGCACCCTATGGGACCCACAGGACCCCCCCCCAGCACCCGTGGGACCCTATAGCCCCCTATAGCACCCAGATCACCCCATAGCACCCTATAGCACCCATGGGACCCTATGGTGCCCTATGGCCCCCAGCACCCTATAGCCCCCGCAGATCACCCTCTAGCACCCACAGAACCCCCTATAGCACCCATGGGACCCTATAGCCCCCCCCATAGCACCCTATAGAACCTGTACCACCCACACCACCCCCCTATAGCACCCAGAGCTCCCTATAGCACCCTATAGAACCTACAGCACCCGGATCACCCCCTAGGACCCCCCAACCCCCCATAGCACCCTATAGCCCCCATAGAACCTATAGCCCCCATATCACCCTGTAGCCCCCATAGAACCCCCTATAGCCCCCATAGAACCCCCCACTCCCCCATAGCTCCCCCCATATCACCCCAGAGCCCCCTATAGACCCCCATAGCACCCATAGAACCTACAGCCCCCATATCACCCTATAGCCCCCATATCACCCTACAGCCCCCCATAGCACCCATAGCCCCCTATAGCACCCATAGCCCCCATAACCCACATAGCCCCCTATAGCGCCCATAGCACCCCCTATAGCGCCCATAGCACCCCCTATAGCACCCATAGAACCCCCTATAGTCCCCATAGCCCCCTACAGCACCCATAGGACCCCATAGCCCCCATATCACCCTATAGCTCCCCATTATAGCTCCCCATAGCTCTCCATAGCCCCCCATAGCACCCATAGAACCCCCATAGCACCTATAGCCCCCATATCACCCTATAGCCTCCATAGCCCCCATAGCCCCATAGCCCCCATAGCCCCCATATCACCCCATAGCCCCATAGCCCCCATATTGCCCTATAGCCCCCATAGCCCCCATAGCCCCCATAGCTCCCTATAGCCCCATAGCCCCCATATCGCCCTATGGCCCCCATAGCCCCCATAGCCCCCATAGCCCCCTATAGCCCCATAGCCCCCATAGCTCCCTATAGCCCCATAGCCCCATAGCCCCATAGCCCCATAGCCCCATAGCCCCCATATCACCCCATAGCCCCCATAGCCCCATAGCCCCCATATCACCCCATAGCCCCATAGCACCATAGCCCCCATAGCCCCATAGCCCCCATAGCCCCCATATCGCCCTATAGCCCCCATAGCTCCCTATAGCCCCATAGCCCCCATATCGCCCTATAGCCCCCATAGCCCCCATAGCCCCATAGCCCCATAGCGCCCATAGGAGCCCAGGGCCCCCGCCCCCCACCCACCGAGCAGCAGCAGCCGCCGCAGCCCCATGGTCCGGCCGGGTGGGGGAGGGGACGCGGGGCCCCCCCTTTATCCGCCCCTCCCCCCCCCGGCCGGGCCCTGCGGGTGGGGGGAGGGGCGGCGGCGGCACCCCGGAATGTGGGGAACCCGCCCCGCCCCCGCGCGGGGACCCAGGCATCCGGGAGGGACCCAGGCGTCCGGGAGAGCCCCACCCCCACACACACACGCCGCAGGACCCACAGGACCCAGGAGTTTGGGACCCACAGGATAAGGGACCCAGGAGTTCGGGACCCACACAATAAGGGACCCAGGAGTTCGGGACCCACACAATAAGGGACCCAGGAGTTCGGGACCCACACAACTCAGGAGTTTGGGACCCACAGTATAGGGGACCCAGGAGTTCGGGACCCACAGAACAGGGACCCAGGCGTCCGGGACTCATAAACGTTAGGGGACCCAGGAGTTCGGGACCCACAGAATAAGAGACCCCGGAGTTCGGGACCCACACAATAAGGGACCCAGGAGTTCGGGACCCACACAACTCAGGAGTTTGGGACCCACAGTATAGGGGACCCAGGAGTTCGGGACCCACAGAACAGGGACCCAGGCGTCCGGGACTCATAAACGTTAGGGGACCCAGGAGTTCGGGACCCACAGAATAAGAGACCCCGGAGTTCAGGACCCACAGAATAAGGGACCCAGGTGTCCGGGACTCATAAACATTAGGGGACCCAGGAGTTCGGGACCCACACAATAAGGGACCCAGGAGTTCGGGACCCACACAACCCAGGAGTTCTGGACCCACACAACTCAGGAGTTTGGGACCCACAGTATAAGGGACCCAGGAGTTCGGGACCCACAGAACAAGGGACCCAGGAGTTCGGGCCCCACAGAACAGGGACCCAGGTGTCCCAGACTCATAAATATTAGGGGACCCAGGAGTTCGGGACCCACACAATAAGGGACCCAGGCGTCCGGGAATCATAAACGTTAGGGGACCCAGGAGTTCGGGACCCACAGAATAAGAGACCCCGGAGTTCAGGACCCACAGAATAAGGGACCCAGGAGTTCGGGACCCACAGAACAGGGACCCAGGTGTCCGGGACTCATAAACATTAGGGGACCCAGGAGTTCGGGACCCACACAATAAGGGACCCCAGAGTTTGGGACCCACACAACCCAGGAGTTCTGGACCCACACAACTCAGGAGTTTGGGACCCACAGTATAGGGGACCCAGGAGTTCGGGACCCACAGAACAAGGGACCCAGGAGTTCGGGACCCACAGGACAGGGACCCAGGCGTCCGGGACTCATAAACATTAGGGGACCCAGGAGTTCGGGACCCACAGAATAAGGGACCCAGGAGTTCGGGACCCATAGACGTTAGGGAACCCAGGAGTTCGGGACCCACAGAATAGAGGACTCAGGAGTTCGGGACACAGACATTGGGGGACCCAGGAGTTCGGGGTCCCCAGATTAGGGGACCCAGGTATTCAGGCCCCATAGATGAAGGGACCCAGGCGTCCGGGCCCCTTGGCCCAGTTTCCCTCCCGTGGGCGGGTTTTCCCCGCGGGGCCGGACACGTGCGGGGGACCCAGGCGTCCGGGGGGACCCAGGAGTTCGGGTCACACCCATCCCCCCCCCACCCCGCCCCGGACGCCTGGGTTCCCACGAGCCACGTGCCGCGAACCCGCACCCGCCAATTACACCCCCGGGGCCCCTCCCCCACCCACGCGCGGCCCGAACGAACCGGGGAGGAGCCTCAGGGACCCAGGAGTTCGGGAGGGACCCAGGAGTGCGGGAGGGACCCAGGAGTCCGGGAGGGGACCCAGGAGTTCGGGAGGGACCCAGGAGTCCGGGAGGGGACCCAGGCGTCCGGGAGGGACCCAGGAGTGCGGGAGGGGACCCAGGAGTGCGGGAAGGACCCAGGAGTGCGGGAGGGGACCCAGGAGTGCGGGAGGGGACCCAGGAGTCCGGGAGGGACCCAGGAGTTCGAGAGGGGACCCAGGAGTCCGGGAGGGACCCAGGAGTCCGGGAGGGGACCCAGGAGTTCGGGAGGGACCCAGGAGTCCGGGAGGGGACCCAGGCGTTCTGTTCCCCGCCCCCCATCCCGCTCCGCGCACCGCCCGGGTCGGGGGGGGGGGGTGGGGTGGGGTTTGGCGCGTCGGCGCGTGCGCGGCGCGGGGAGGGGGCGGGGCCGCGCGGGGGCGTTTCCCGCCGGCGCGCCGCGCTCCGGGCCCCGCCCCCCCCGCGCATGCGCGCAGCGGCAGCGGCGGCCCCGGGCGGCGGCGGCTCCGCGGCGGGTGAGCGGGGCCGGGGCCGCGGGGGCTTGTGGGACGGGGGCGGACCCACCCCCCCCCACCCCCCCCACCCCCCCATTTCCCGCGCGGGGGATTGTGGGAAACGGCGCTTCCCCCCCTCCCCCACCCCCCACGGGGGCCGCGGGGCGATCGCGGGGGATTGTGGGAGGGGGCGGGGCCTCTGGGGGGGCGGGGCTTTGGCGGGCTTGTGGGCGGGGCTTCGGCTTTGTAGGCGGGGCTTGGGTTTAGTGGGCGGGGCCTCGCCTTTGTAGGCGGGGCTTGGGGCTGGTGGGCAGGGCTTGGGGAGCATGGGCGGGGCTTGAGGTTTGTGGGCGGAGCTTTGAGGCTGGTGGGCGGGGCTTGAAGTTTGTGGGCGGGGGCTTGCGGACTGATGGGCGGGGCTTAGGGTTTCGTGGGCGGGGCCTCGACTTTGTGGGCGGGGCTTGGGGCCGGTGGGCGTGGCCAGAGCCCCAGGTGGGCGTGTCCCCGCGCAGGGCGGCCATGATGGCGGCCGGGCGGCGGCCGGGGGACGCGGGCGGGGCCGAGGGCGGAGCCTTCGCGGCCGAGGAGGAAGAGGAAGAGGAAGACGAGGAGGAAGAGGAAGAGGAGGAGGAGGAGGAGGAAGAGGAAGAGGCCGCGGGTGAGTGGGGGGGCGGGGCCTCGGGGGGGGGGGGGCGGGGCTTGGGGGGGGCGGGGCCTACAGGGTCCCCTCCCCTCCCCCCCAGGGCCGCGGGCGCCGCCCGAGGACGAGGACGAATCGGAAACGTCGGTGTCGTCGGGGGAGAGCGGGACCTGCCCCTCCCCCACCCCCAACGGCTGCACAGGTACCGACCCCTCCCCCGGCCCGGACGCCTGGGTCCCCTCCCGAACTCCTGGGTCCCCCCCCGAACTCCTGGGTCCCCTCCCGGACACCTGGGTCCCCGGGGCATTCCTGGGTCCCTCATCACTTGGGTCCCCCCCTGAACTCCAGGGTCCCCCCGGGGCACTCCTGGGTCCCTCCCGAACTCCTGGTTCCCCCACGGACTCCCATGTCCCCCCCACTGGACGCCTGGGTCCCTGGGGCACTCCTGGGTCCCCTTCCGAACGCCTGCGTCCCTCCCAGAACTCCTGGGTCCCTCCCGGACTCCTGGGTCCCCCCCGGACTCCTGGGTCCCCTCCCGGACACCTGGGTCCCCGGGGCATTCCTGGGTCCCTCATCACTTGGGTCCCCCCCCCGAACTCCTGGGTCGCTGGGGCACTCCTGGGTCCCCCCCAGACTCCTGGGTCCCTCCCGAACTCCTGGGTCCCTCCTGAACTCCTGGGTCCCTCCCGAACTCCTGGGTCCCTCCCGAACGCCTGGGTCCCTGGGGCACTCCTGGGTCCCTCCCAGAACTCCTGGGTCCCTGGGGCACTCCTGGGTCCCCTTCCGAACGCCTGGGTCCCTCCCGGACTCCTGGGTCCCTCCCAGAACTCCTGGGTCCCCCCCGGACTCCCGCGTCCCCCCCCCCCGGACGCCTGGGTCCCTGGGGCACTCCTGGGTCCCCTTCCGAACGCCTGGGTCCCTCCCAGAACTCCTGAGACCCTCCCGAACTCCTGGGTCCCTCCCGAACTCCTGGGTCCCCCCCGGACTCCCGCGTCCCCCCCCCCCGGACGCCTGGGTCCCTGGGGCACTCCTGGGTCCCTCCCCCGGCAGGTTCCCGCCGCCGCCGCTCCGAGCTCCGCCCCTTCCCGGCGTCCCCCGCGGGGGGCGGGGCGGGCGGGGGCGTGGCCTCCGCGGGGGGCGGGGCCTCCGCCGACTGGCACGAGTGCCCCGAGTGTGGGCGGAGCTTCGGCACGTCCCGCGCCCTCAAGGTTCACCGCAGCTACCACGTGGGGCGCAAGAGGCCCCGCCCCCCGCCGCCCCCTCCCCCCCCGCCCCTCCCCCACCCCCCGCCGGCCCCGCCCCCCCCGCCGCCCCCGCCGCCCCCTCCCCCCGCCCTGCACTACATCTGCGCCGAATGCGGCGTCGGCTTCGCCGCCCCGGCCGCCCTGGGCGCCCACCGCTGCGGGCGGGGGAGGGGCCGCCCCGCCCCCCGGCCCCGCCCCCCGGCCCCGCCCCCCGCCGCGGCCCCGCCCTCCCCGCCCCCGTTCCGCTGCACCGAGTGTCCCGGCGCCTTCGGGCTGGTGGCCGAGCTGCACCTGCACTACATGCGGCACGCGCGGGGGGAGCTCTGACCACGCCCCCCCGGCGGGCCACGCCCCCCGGCCAAGGCCACGCCCCCCGCGCAAGGCCACGCCCCCCGCGCAAGGCCACGCCCCCCGGCCAAGGCCACGCCCCCCGCGCAAGGCCACCACGCCCCTCCCCGGGTTGATTGGGGGGGCGCCAAATATGGAGTGGCCCCGCCCACCGCATGCGCCCCGCCCCGGGATGGCCACGCCCACGCCGGAAGTGCCCCGCCCCCTCCCCCGCTCAATTCGGGTGGGGGGAGGGGAATAAAGGGCGGGGGGAGAGCGGCTGTGATTGGGGGAGGGGGGGGACGTCATCGGCGGGGTGACGTCATCAATGGGGTGACGTCATCGGCGGGGGCGATGTAATCTATGGGGAGTGATGTCATCAATAGGATGTGATGTCGTCAATGGGGTGATGTCGTCAATGGGGGGACGGCGTCAGTGGGGTGATGTCATCAATGGGAAGTGATGTCATAGGTGGTGATGTCACCAATGGGGGAGTGATGTCATAGACGGGGTGATGTCATCAATGATGGGTGATGTCACTAATGGGATGTTGTCAATAGGATGTGATGTCATCAATGGGGGGGGGTCACATCACCCCGCCCCCAATTTTCCTGGGGCCCGGGGGTGACGTCATCACGCGGGGGGGCGGGGCGTGACGTCATCGATCACGGGGTGACGTAATGGGAGGGGGGGCATCAATGCGGGGGGGGGGGGGCGTGACATCATCAGCGGCGCGATGACGTCACCAGGAGCGACATTACACATCGGGGGCGGGGCGGGCGACACCATTGGCTGCGAGTGACCCCCCCCCGAAAATAACCCGCCCAATCAGCCGCCTCCTGCTGCTGCATCGCACCCCGGAGGCCATGCCCCCTCCCCAGGCCACGCCCCCTCCCCAGGCCACGCCCCCGCTCGCACAATGGGGCGGGGCCAGCCCCGGGGGCGTGGCCAGGGCGGGCTGGGGGACACGCCCCTTCAAGCTCCGCCCCCTCGGCCGCACCCGCGGGGTCCTGGAGCCGCCCGGGGGACACTTGGGGACATTTGGGGACATGATGGGCCAAGGGCCACAGTGGGCGGAGTCAGGACGGGTCACTGACCCTCCCAGTTCCCTCCCAGTTCCGCCCCCCGGTCCCTCCCAGTATAAACCAGTTCCCCCCCATTCCATCCTGGTCCCCCCCAGTCCTCCCCGTTTCCTTCCCAGTCCCTCCCAGTTCCCCCCAGTCCCAGCACTGACCCTCCCAGTCCCCCCAGTCCCTCCCATTGACCCTCCCAGTATATCCCAGTCCCTCCCATTGACCCTCCAAGTTCTCTCCCAGTCCCCCCCAGTTGCCCCCATTGACCCTCCCAGTCCATCCCAGTCCCCCCCAGTCCATCCCAGTACGAATCCGGGGGGTTTATTGGTATCAAAGGTGTTTAAAAGGCGACGACGTTATTTACAGACACACCCCCGGGGGGGGAGGGGGCGGGGCCACGCTCGGGCCACGCCCCCTCAGCCCCGCCCCCCGGGACACGCGGACGCCCCTCCCTCCCCCCCTCCCCCCCCCTCATGGCTTTGAGCTGCGGGGACCCAGGCGTCCGGGGGGGACCCAGGCGTCCGGAGGGACCCAGGCGTCCGGGAACCACCCCCCCCCCCCCCTCCCCCGGGGGGGCGGGGCTTAGGGGAGGGGGCGGGGCTTGTGAGGACCCACAGCCCCGCCCCCCACCCTG
This sequence comes from Caloenas nicobarica, assembly GCF_036013445.1. NCBI lineage: Eukaryota > Metazoa > Chordata > Aves > Columbiformes > Columbidae > Caloenas > Caloenas nicobarica. The sequence continues at coordinate 48,576 of NC_088278.1, forward strand.
GGATGTCCCCCCAATGTCCTTCTGTCCCCAAGTGTCCCCATGTCCCCCTGTCCCATTGTCCCCAAGTGTCCCCAATGTCCTTCTGTCCCATTGTCCCCATGTCCCCAAGTGTCCCCATGTCCCCGTCCCATTGTCCCCATGTCCTTCTGTCCCATTGTCCCCAATGTCCTGTCCCCCCGTCCCACTGTGTCCCCAAGGTCCTTCTGTCCAAGTGTCCCCAATGTCGCCCCCATTGTCCCCACGTCCTTCTGTCCCCCCGTCCCCAAATGTCCCCGTGTCCTTTTGTCCCCATGTCCCCTCATTGTCCCCATGTTCCAAATGTCCCCGTGTCCCCTCATTGTCCTCAATGTCCCCAAGCGTCCTCTCAATGTCCCCTCATTGTCCCCATGTCCCCCAAGTCCTCCTGTCCCTCCACATTGTCCCCAAGTCCTTTTGTTCCCCCCCAATGTCCCCATTGTCCCTCTATGTCCTCAGCGTCCCCAAGTCCTTTGGTCCCCATGTCCCCCCATGTCCCCCTGTCCCCCAATGTCCCCATGTCCTCCTGTCCCCCATTGTCCCCAAGTCCTCCTGTCCCCCATTGTCCCCCTGTCCCCCAATGTCCCCCCATACCCTATTGTCCCCCCATGTCCCCTTACCCGCCATTGTCCCCCTGTCCTCCCATATCCTCCATGTCCCCATGTCCCTTGTCCCCCCGGCCCCCATTGTCCCCCCATGTCCCCCTGTCCCCCCATTGTCCCCATGTCCCCCTGTCCCCGCATTGTCCCCTTGTCCCCCCTTGTCCCCCAATGTCCCCCTGTCCCCCCACTGTCCCCATGTCCCCCATTGTCCCCCAATGTGTCCCTGTCCCCCATTGTCCCCCAATGTCCCCCTGTCCCCCCCTTGTCCCCATGTCCCCCTGTCCCCCATTGTGTCCCTGTCCCCTCCTTGTCCCCATGTCCCCTTGTCCCCCCATGTCCCCCTGTCCCCCATTGTCCCCCAATGTCCCCCTGTCCCCCATTGTCCTCCTGTCCCCCCAAATGTCCCCCTGTCCCCCCATGTCTTCCTGTTCCCCCATTGTCCCACAATGTCCCCAAGTCCTCCTGTCCCCCATTGTCCCCCCATTGTCCCCGTCTCCCTATGTCCCCCCATTGTCCCCCTGTCCCCCCGTGTCCCCCCATGTCCCATTGTCCCCCTGTCCCCCCGTGTCCCCCCATGTCCCCTTGTCCCCCCATGTCCCCTTGTCCCCCGTTGTCCCCCTGTCCCCCCGTGTCCCCCTGTCCGTCCCTAGATGAAAAACTCCTCGCGCCGTTTCCCGCTCTCCCCGCCCAGAAACGCCTCCCGCGCCTCCCCCGGCTCGTCCAATCCGCTCGCCTCGTGCGTCAGGTACGACCCTGTGGCGGCCAATCAGAGAACGGCTCCGGGGACACGCCCTCCCCAGGCCCCGCCCACAACCCCCAGCTCCTCCCCCAATCCAAGCCCCGCCCCCTCCCCAAGCTCCGCCCCTGAAGCCCCCAGTGCCTCAAGGCCCCGCCCACCTTGGCCCCGCCCCCCCAGCCACGCCCCCTTTCCCCACCCCCTTGTCCCCGCCCCCTTTGGAAGCCACGCCCCTGAGTCCCCACCCTCTTGGCCCCTCCCCCTTTTTGGAGACCGCGCCCCCTCTGGAGTCTCCACTCCCTCGGCCCCGCCCCCTCCGGAGCCCCCCCGGAGGCCCCGCCCCCCGGAGGCCCCGCCCCCCGGAGGCCCCGCCCACCTTTCTGGCGCACGGAGCACCAGAGCAGCGCCCCCAGCAGGCAGAGCAGCAGGAACACCAGCAGCGCCAGGACCCCGCCCACGATGGCGAAGGGCGTGGCCTGGGGCGTGGCCAGGACCGCCCCCGCGGCTGGGGGGCGGGGTTAGAGTGGGGAGGGGCGCGGCCAGGGGGGCGGGGCCAGGGGAGGGTGGAGGCCAGGGAGTGGGCGGGGTCAGGGGGTGGGCGGGGTCAGGGGAGCGGGCGGAGTCAGAGGAGTGGGCGGGGTCGGGGTGGGCGGAGTCGGGTTGGGTGGGGTCAGGGGGTGGGTGGAGTCAGAGGGGTGGGCGGGGTCAGGGGTGGGCGGGGTCAGGGGTGGGCGGAGTCGGAGGGGTGGGCAGGGTCGGGGTGGGTGGAGTCAGGGGAGTGGGTGGGGTCAGGGGTGGGCGGAGTCAGAGGGGTGGGCGGAGCCAGGGGATGGGTGGAGCCAGGGCAGTGGGCGGGGTCAGGGGGTGGATGGAGTCAGGGGATGGGTGGGGGCAGGGCAGTGGGCGGGGTCAGGGGTGGGCGGGGCCTGAGAGGGCGGGGCCAGGCGTGGGCGGGGCCATGGGGTGGGCGGGGCCACAGCTGCCCCGGGGGGTGTGGAGGGGCGGGGTTGGAGGGGGCGGGGCCTGAGGGATGGCGGGGCCTGAGGGTCCGAGGGGGCGGGGCCTGGGGGGGTGGGGCCAGGGGCGCTGGCAGTGCCGGGGGGGGGACACAAGTAACTGGGTGACGGTGGGTGACAATGGGTGACAATGGGTGACAGTAGGTTGACAATGGGTGGCTGTAGGTTACAATAGAATGACAATAAATGACATTAGGTGACAATAGGGTGACAGTAGGTGACAATAGGATGACAATAGACGACAGTAGGATGACAACAGATGACATTAGGATGACAATAGATGACATTAGGTGACCCCAGGATGACAGTAGATGACAATAGGATGACAGCAGGTGACAGCAGGATGACAACAGATGACAGTAGGTGACAATAGATGACAATAGATGACATTAGGTGACCCTAGCATGACAATAGATGACAATAGATGACAATAGGTGACAGCAGGATGACAACAGATGACAGTAGGTGACAATAGACGACAATAGATGACAGTAGGTGACAGTAGCATGACAATAGGATGACAATAGATGACAATAGGATGACAATAGATGACAGTAGGTGACCGTAGGATGACAATAGATGACAATAGGTGGCAGTAGGATGACAAAACATGACAATAGGTGACAATAGATGACAATAGATGACAGTAGGTCACAGTAGAATGACAACAGGATGACAATAGATGACAATAGGATGACAATAGATGACAGTAGGTGACCGTAGGATGACAGTAGATGACAATAGGTGACATTAGGATGACAAGAGATGACAATAGATGACATTAGGTGACAGTAAGATGACAGTAGGTGCCAGTAGATGACAACAGGGTGCCAATAGATGACATTAGGTGATAGGAGAATGACAGCAGATGACAGCAGGTGACAGCAGGTGACAGCAGGTGACGTGACCCGTACCGTAGACCCGGAGCGGATAGTGTGCGCTGGCCCGGCCGTGCGCGTTGCCCGCGGCGCAGCTGTAGGTGTCGCCGTTGTCCCCCGGGCCCAGGTCGGGCAGGCGAAGCTCCGCCCCCCACGGCCCCGCCCGCTGCTCCGCCCGCCCCGGAACCGGAACCGACCCGTTGGAGCGCGACCAGGACACCTCCGTGGGGCTGGGGACACAGCGGGGACAACGGGGTCAGTGGCGACATTGGGGGCAATGGGGACATTGGGGGCAATGGGGAGAATGGGGTCAATGGGGTCAGTGGGGACATTGGGGTCAATGGGGACAATGGGACCAATGGAGGCAATGGGGTCAATGGGGACATTGGGGTCAATGGGGACACTGGGGTCAATGGGGAGATTGGGGTCAATGGGGACAATGGGATCAATGGAGGCAATGGGGTCAATGGGGACACTGGGGTCAATGGGGTCAATGGGGACATTGGGGTCAATGGGGACAATGGGGCCAATGGAGGCAATGGGGAGATTGGGGTCAATGGGGACACTGGGGTCAATAGGGTCAATGGGGACACTGGGGTCAATGGGGACATTGGGGACAATGGGGACAATGGGGACAATGGGATCAATGGAGGCAATGGGGTCAATGGGGACACTGGGGTCAATGGAGACATTGGGGTCAATGGGGATAATGGGGACGATGGGGACAGTGGGGACGATGGGGACAACGGGGTCAAGGGGGTCAATGGGGACATTGGGGACAATGGGATCAATGGAGGCAATGGGGTCAATGGGGACACTGGGGTCAATGGAGACATTGGGGTCAATGGGGACAATGGGGACGATGGGGACAGTGGGGACGATGGGGACAACGGGGTCAAGGGGGTCAATGGGGACATTGGGGACAATGGGATCAATGGAGGCAATGGGATCAATGGGGACACTGGGGTCAATGGGGACAATGGGGACATTGGGGTCAATGGGGACAATGGGGACGATGGGGACAGTGGGGACGATGGGGACAACGGGGTCAAGAGGGTCAATGGGGACAATGGGGACATGGGGACACCACCCAGACCCAGCTCCGCCCCCCCTGCCCCCACCCCAAGTGTCCCCACGATGTCCCCACAATGTCCCCACGTGTCCCCAAGTGTCCCCACGATGTCCCCAGGGGGGGTGACACTCACGGGGGGTTCCCGGTGACACTGCAGCTCAGCACCAACGTGTCCCCTGTGTCCCCCCAGCCCCACCCCATGATGTCCCCATGTGTCCCCACGATGTCCCCAGGGGGGGTGACACTCACGGGGGGTTCCCGGTGACACTGCAGCTCAGCACCAACGTGTCCCCTGTGTCCCCTGTGTCCCCCCAGCCCCACCCCATGATGTCCCCACGATGTCCCCACGTGTCCCCACGATGTCCCCAGGGGGGGTGACACTCACGGGGGGTTCCCGGTGACACTGCAGCTCAGCACCAACGTGTCCCCCTCGCGCAGGACGCGCGGGGACGCCTGGATCCGCACGCTGGGCGGGTCTGGGGACAAGAGGGGACAAAAGGGGACAAGAGGGGACGGTGACACCGACCCTGGGGACAAGGGGCAGGTGCCCATGGCCACAGTGTCCCCAGTCCCCCCCAGTCCCTCCCAGGGCTCCCAGTGTCCCCATGTCCCCAATATCCCCTCATGTCCCCAATGTCCCTGTGTCCCCCCATGTCCCCAATGTTCCCCCATGTCCCCAGTCCCTCCCAGTGCTCCCAGTGTCCCCATGTCCCCAATATCCCCTCATGTCCCCAATGTACCCATGTCCCCCCATGTCCCCAGTCCCTCCCAGTGCTCCCAGTGTTCCCATGTCCCCCCATGTCCCCATGTCTCCCCCAGTCCCTCCCAGTGCTCCCCATGTCCCCATGTCCCCAATGTCCCCATGTCCCCCATGTCCCCATGTCCCCCATGTCCCCCCATGTCCCAATGTCCCCCATGTCCCCAGTCCCTCCCAGTCCCCCCAGTGCTCCCAGTTCACCCACACTGCACGTCCAGCGTGTACTGGGTGCGCCGGCGCTGGCCCCTCTGTGTCCCCATGTCCCCAATGTCCCCATGTCCCCCATGTCCCCATGTCCCCCATGTCCCCCCATGTCCCAATGTCCCCCATGTCCCCAGTCCCTCCCAGTCCCTCCCAGTCCCCCCAGTGCTCCCAGTTCACCCACACTGCACGTCCAGCGTGTACTGGGTGCGCCGGCGCTGGCCGCGGGGCAGGGCGGGATGTGTCACCTCGCAGGTGACAACGGCCCCGTTGTCCCCGCGCTCCACGCGCAGCCGCAGGACGTTGAGCTGCAGGAAAACCAGCCCCCGCTGCTCCCGGCTGGGGACGCCTGCGGACACGGGGACGTTGGGGACATTGGGGACATTGGGGAGATCAGGGACATTGGGGGAATGGGGGACATGGGGGACATTGGGGACAGAGGGGACGTGAGGGGACAGCAGGGAACAATGGGGAAAGTGAGGGACATACCCCATGTCCCCCTGTCCCCACCATGCCCCCAATGTCCCCATGTCCCCCCCATGCCCCCCATGCCCTCCCCGTCCCCATGTCCCCCCCATGCCCGCCATGTCCCAATATCCCTCCCTGTCCCCATGTCCCGCCCTGTCCCCATGTCCCCCCCATGCCCTCCATGCCCTCCCCGTCCCCATGTCCCCCCTGTCCCCCCCATCCCCATGTCCCCCCATGCCCCCCATGTCCCCCCCATGCCCCAATATCCCTCCCTGTCCCCATGTCCCCCCCTGTCCCCCCAAGCCCATGTCCCCCCAAGCCCCCCATGTCCCCCCCATGCCCCCATATCCCCCCCTGTACCCCCATCCCCATGTACCCCCCTGTCCCCATGTCCCCCCCATGCCCCCCATGCCCTCCCCGTCCCCATGTCCCCCCTGTCCCCCCCATCCCCATGTCCCCACCTGTCCCCCCGTCCCCATGTCCCCCCATGCCCTCCCCATCCCCATGTCCCCCCTGTCCCCCCCACGCCCTCCCCGTCCCCATGTCCCCCCTGTCCCCATATCCCCCCGTTCCCCCCATCCCCATGTCCCCCCCGTCCCCATGTTCCCCCTGTCCCCATATCCCCCCCTGTCCCCATGTTCCCCCCAAGCCCCCCATGCCCCCCTGGTCCCCATGTCCCCCCTGTCCCCCCCATCCCCATGTCCCCCCCATCCCCATGTCCCCCCTGTCCCCATGTCCCCCCCAAGCCCCCCATGCCCTCCCCATCCCCATGTCCCCCCTGTCCCCCCCATCCCCATGTCCCCCCCATGCCCCAATATCCCTCCCTGTCCCCATATCCCCCCCTGTCCCCATGTCCCCCCCAAGCCCCCCATGCCCTCCCCATCCCCATGTCCCCCCCATGCCCCCCATGCCCCAATACCCGCCCCGTCCCCATATCCCTCCCCGTCCCCATGTCCCCCACATCCCCATGTCCCCGCCTGTCCCCCCCGTCCCCATGCCCTCTCCGTCCCCATGTCCCCCCCAAGCCCCCCCTGTCCCCCCCGTCCCCCTGTCCCCCCCAAGCCCCCCATGTCCCCCCCATGCCCCCATATCCCCCCCTGTCCCCATGTCCCCCCTGTACCCCCATCCTCATGTACCCCCCTGTCCCCATGTCCCCCCCATGCCCCCCATGCCCTCCCCGTCCCCATATCCCCCCCTGTCCCCATGTCCCCCCCATGCCCCCCATGCCCTCCCCGTCCCCATGTCCCCCCCATGCTCCCCATGCCCTCCCCGTCCCCATGTCCCCCCCAAGCCACCCATGCCCTCCCCGTCCCCATGTCCCCCCTGTCCACCCCGTCCCCATGCCCTCCCCGTCCCCATGTCCCCCCCAAGCCCCCCATGCCCTCCCCGTCCCCATGTCCCCCCTGTCCACCCCGTCCCCATGCCCTCCCCGTCCCCATGTCCCCCCCAAGCCCCCCTGTCCCCCCCATGCCCCCCTGTCCCCCCTGTCCCCCCGTCCCCCCGCATTGTCCCCGCCGTCACCTGGCAGCTCCCTGCGGTCGCGGTACCAGCGCAGCCCCGCTGGGGGGCGCGCTCGGGGCACGAGGCAGCGCAGCTCCAGCTCCGCCCCCGCCACGGCCACGCCCCCCTGCGTCACTTCCGGCTCCGCCGGGGGCACTGCGGGACACGGGGCGGGGTCAGCCAGGGGTCAGCGGGACAGGGGGACACAATGGGGACACAATGGGGACAATGGGGACAACGGGGACATGGGGGGACATGGGGGGACATGGGGAGACATGGGGAGACATGGGGATAATGGGGAGAATGGGGACAATGGGGACATGGGGACATGGGGACAATGGGGACATGGGGGGACATGGGGACAATGGGGACATGGGGACAATGGGGAGAATGGGGACATGGGGACAATGGGACAATGGGGACATGGGGGGACATGGGGACAATGGGGACATGGGGACAATGGGGAGAATGGGGACATGGGGACAATGGGACAATGGGGACATGGGGGGACATGGGGACAATGGGGACATGGGGACAATGGGGAGAATGGGGACATGGGGACAATGGAGGACATGGGGACAATGGGGAGAATGGGGACATGGGGACAATGGGACAATGGGGACATGGGGGGACATGGGGACAATGGGGACATGGGGACATGGGGACAATGGGGACATGGGGGGACATGGGGACAATGGGGACATGGGGACAATGGGGAGAATGGGGACATGGGGACAATGGGACAATGGGGACATGGGGGGACATGGGGACAATGGGGACATGGGGACAATGGGGAGAATGGGGACATGGGGACAATGGAGGACATGGGGACAATGGGGAGAATGGGGACATGGGGACAATGGGACAATGGGGACATGGGGGGACATGGGGACAATGGGGACATGGGGACAATGGGGAGAATGGGGACATGGGGACAATGGGACAATGGGGACATGGGGGGACATGGGGACAATGGGGACATGGGGACAATGGGGAGAATGGGGACATGGGGACAATGGAGGACATGGGGACAATGGGGAGAATGGGGACATGGGGACAATGGGACAATGGGGACATGGGGGGACATGGGGACAATGGGGACATGGGGACAATGGGGAGAATGGGGACATGGGGACAATGGGACAATGGGGACATGGGGGGACATGGGGACAATGGGGACATGGGGACAATGGGGAGAATGGGGACATGGGGACAATGGGGACATGGGGACAATGGAGGACATGGGGACATGGGGGGACATGGGGACAATGGGGACATGGGGACAATGGGGACAATGGGGAGAATGGGGACATGGGGACATGGGGGGACATGGGGACAATGGGGACATGGGGGGACATGGGGACAATGGGGAGAATGGGGACATGGGGACATGGGGGGACATGGGGACAATGGGGACAAGGGGGACATGGGGGGACATGGGGAGAATGGGGATAATGGGGACAATGGGGACAATGGAGGACATGGGGACATGGGGGGACATGGGGACATGGGGACAATGGGGACAATGGGACAATGGGGGGACATGGGGAGAATGGGGACATGGGGACAATGGGACATGGGGACACAATGGGGACAATGGGGACACAATGGGGACAATGGGGAGAACGGGGACAATGGGGACAATGGGGGGACATGGGGACAATGCGGCAACATGGGGAACAATGGGGACAACGGGAAAATGGGGAGAATGGGGACATGGGGGGACAAGGGACACAGGGGAATGTGACCCCCCAGCTCCCATGTCCCCAAGTGTCCCCTGGTGTCCCCAGTGTGACCCCCGGTGTCCCCAACAATGACACCAGTCCGGTTTGGGGTGTCCCGTGGGTGACAAGGGCAGGAAGTGCCACCACATCCCTGTGTCCCCAAGTGTCCCCAAGTGTCGCCACGTGTCCCCACGTCCTCCCGTGGCCTCTCAAGTGTCCCCGAGCGTCCCCAACAATGACACCGATCCGGTTTGGGGTGTCCCGTGGGTGACAAGGGCAGGAAGTGCCACCGCGTCCCTGTGTCCCCACGTGTCCCCAAGACTGATACTGATGTGGTTTTGGTGGCCGATGGGGACAGGAAGTGCCACCACGTCCCTGTGTCCCCACGTGTCCCCAATGTCTTTGTGTCCCCCCATCCCTGTGGATGTCCCTGGTGTCCCTGTGTCCCCAATGTCCCTCTGTCCCTGTGTCCCCGTGTCCCCCTGTCCCGTGTCCTCCTGTCCCAAATGTCCTCCATGTCCCCGTGTCCCCCTGTCCCTGTGTCCCCATGTCCCCGTGTCCATGTGTCCCCCTGTCCCTGTGTTCCCATGTCCCTGTGCCCGTGTCCCCAATGCCCCTGTCCCTGTGTCCCCGTGTCCCTGTGTCCCCCTGTCCCCTGATCCCCGCAATGTCCCCAATGTCCCTGATCCCCCCAATGTCCCCGATGTCCCCTATTCCCCCCAGTGTCCCCAACGTCCCCAACACTCACCCAGGACGGTCAGTGTCACGTTCTGGTGCCGCGTGTCCTCCCCATAGAACAGCCGTGTCCCTGTGTCCCCGTGTCCCCCATTCCCCCCAATGTCCCCAATGTCCCTGATCCCCCCAATGTCCCCGATGTCCCCAGCACTCACCCAGGACGGTGAGGGTGGCGTTCTGGTGCCGCGTGTCCTCCCCATAGAGCTGGCAGCTGTACCCCTGTGTCCCCGTGTCCCTGTGTCCCCGTGTCCCCATGTCCCTGTTGTCCCCATGTCCCTGTGTCCCCCTGTCCCTGTGTCTCCAATGTCCCCGTGTCCCCATGTCCCTGTTGTCCCCCTGTCCCTGTTGTCCCCGTGTCCCTGCCTTCCCATGTCCCCGTGTCCCCAGTGTCCCCTATTCCCCGCAATGTCCCCAATGTCCCTGGTCCTCCCAATGTCCCCATGTCTCTGATGCCCGCAATGTCCCCAATGTCCCCTGTCCTTACCCAGGACGGCGAGGGTGGCGTTCTGGTGCCGCGTGTCCTCCCCATAGAGCTGGCAGGTGTATCCCTGTGTCCCCGTGTCCCTGTGTCCCCAATGTCCCCGTGTCCCCATGTCCCTGTGTCCCCATGTCCCCTGATCCCCCAACGTCTCCAATGTCCCTGATCCCTCCAATGTCCCCAATGTCCCCGGTCCTCCCAATGTCCCCAATGTCCCCGGTCCCCCCAACGTTCCCAACGTTCCCAATGTCCCCGATGTCCCCTATTCCCCCCAGTGTCCCCAACGTCCCCAACACTCACCCAAGACGGTCAGTGTCACGTTCTGGTGCCGCGTGTCCTCCCCATAGAACAGCCGTGTCCCTGTGTCCCCATGTCCCCCATTCCCCCCAATGTCCCCAATGTCCCCAATGTCCCCGATGTCCCCAATGTCCCCGATGTCCCGAGCACTCACCCAGGACGGTGAGCGTGGCGTTCTGGTGCCGCGTGTCCTCCCCATAGAGCTGGCAGCTGTACCCCTGTGTACCCGTGTCCCCCATTCCCCCCAATGTCCCCAATGTCCCTGATCCCCTTGATGTCCCTGATGTCCCCAATGTCCCCAGCACTCACCCAAGACGGTGAGCGTGGCGTTCTGGTGCCGCGTGTCCTCCCCATAGAGCTGGCAGCTGTACCCCTGTGTCCCCGTGTCCCCCATTCCCCCCAATGTCCCCAATGTCCCTGATCCCCCCGATGTCCCTGATGTCCCCGATGTCCCCAGCACTCACCCAGGACGGCGAGGGTGGCGTTCTGGTGCCGCGTGTCCTCTCCATAGAGCTGGCAGCTGTACCCCTGTGTCCCCGTGTCCCCCATTCCCCCCAACGTCCCCAATGTCCCCGATGTCCCCGATGTCCCCAGCACTCACCCAGGACGGTGAGGGTGGCGTTCTGGTGCCGCGTGTCCTCCCCATAGAGCTGGCAGCTGTACCCCCGTGTCCCCATGTCCCCCATTCCCCCCAATGTCCCCAATGTCCCCGATCCCCCCGATGTCCCCGATGTCCCCGATGTCCCCAGCACTCACCCAGGACGGTGAGGGTGGCGTTCTGGTGCCGCGTGTCCTCCCCATAGAGCTGGCAGCTGTACCCCTGTGTCCCCGTGTCCCCCATTCCCCCCAATGTCCCCAATGTCCCTGATCCTCCCGATGTCCCCGATGTCCCCAGCACTCACCCAGGACGGTGAGGGTGGCGTTCTGGTGCCGCGTGTCCTCCCCATAGAGCTGGCAGCTGAACCCCTGTGTCCCCGTGTCCCCCATTCCCCCCAACGTCCCCAATGTCCCCGATGTCCCCGATGTCCCCAGCACTCACCCAGGACGGTGAGGGTGGCGTTCTGGTGCCGCGTGTCCTCCCCATAGAGCTGGCAGCTGTACCCCTGTGTCCCCGTGTCCCCCATTCCCCGCAATGTCCCCAATGTCCCTGATCCCCCCGATGTCCCCGATGTCCCCGATGTCCCCAGCACTCACCCAGGACGGTGAGGGTGGCATTCTGGTGCCGCGTGTCCTCCCCATAGAGCTGGCAGCTGTACCCCCCCTCATCCTCCAGCCGGGCCGGGCTGAGCTGCAGCCGCAGGCGCCGCCGGCTGAACTCGACCAGCTGGAACCGCTCGTCCTTCAGCGCTGCGACAATGACAGTGACAATGACAATGGGGTCACTGGGGGGTCGGGGACACCCCCAGGGACCCCACGGCCGCCCCACGGGGTCACAGTGTCACCTGTGGGGTCACAAAGCCACCCCATGGGGACATAAGGACCCTATAGGGACCCCCAGCTGGAGCTGCTCGTCCTTCAGCACTTGGACAGCGACAATGACAATGACAATGACAAGGACAATGACAAGGACAAGAACACCAGTGTCACCAGGGGGTCAGGGACACCCCCAGGGACCCCACGGCCGCCCCACGGGGTCACAGTGTCACCTATGGGGTCACAAAGCCGCCCCATGGGGACACAAGGACACACGGTCACCCCCAGCTGGAGCCGCTCGTCCTTCAGCACTTGGACAGCGACAGTGACAATGACAATGACAATGACAATGGGGTCACCGGGGGGTCGGGGACACCCCCAGGGACCCCAGGGCCGCCCCACGGGGTCACAGTGTCACCTATGGGGTCACAAAGCCACCCCATGGGGACATAAGGACCCTATGGGGACCCCCAGCTGGAACCGCTCGTCCTTCAGTCCTGGGGCAATGGGGACAATGACAATGACAACGGGGTCACCAGGGGGTGGGGGACACCCCCAGGGACCCCACGGCCGCCCAAGGGGTCACAGTGTCACCCTAGAGCCACCCATGGGGGACACGGCCACCCCAATGTCCCCACGGCCACCTCAAGGCCACCATGGCCACCAAGATGTCCCCATGGCCACCACAAGGTCCCCAAGGCCACCCAGAGGCCACCATGGCCACGTCAATGTCCCCAAGGCCACCACAAGGTCCCCATGGCCGCCCCAATGTCCCCTCACTGCAGGTGCCATTGAAGAGCGTTTGTCACACCAGGTTCTGACCGTGTCCCATGTACCCATGTCCCCCCCTGTCCCCATGTCCCCAGTGTCCCCACGTCCCTAGTGATGTCCTCACATCCCGAAGGTCCCCTGGATGTCCCCCATGTCCCAAATGTCCCCTGGATGTCCCCATGTCCCCAATGATGTCCCCATGTACCCCTGTCCCCCACGTCCCCAATGATGTCCCCATGTCCCCAGTGATGTCCCCATGTCCTCAGTGTCCCCTGGATGTCGCCAATGTCCCCCATGTCCCCAGTGATGTCCCCATGTCCCCAATGATGTCCCCAATGTCCCCTGGATGTCCCCATGTCCCCAGTGACCCCATGTCCCCCAAGTCCCCCATGACCCCAATGTCCCCACATCCCCTGGATGTCCCCAACGTCCCCTGGATGTCCCCATGTCCCCAATGACCCCATGTCCCCCAAGTCCCCAGTGTCCCCCATGACCCCAATGTCCCCACATCCCCTGGATGTCCCCAAGTCCCCCATGTCCCCAACGTCCCCTGGATGTCCCCATGTCCCAATGACCCCATGTCCCCAAAGTCCCCCATGTCCCCCATGACCCCAATGTCCCCACATCCCCTGGATGTCCCCAAGTCCCCCATGTCCCCAGCGTCTCCTGGATGTCCCCGATGTCCCCTGGATGTCCCCTCACCGCGGGTGCCGTTGAAGAAGAGCGTCTGGCGCGCCGGGTTCTGGATGACGACGATGGAGCCGTCGTAGCCGTGCAGGTGACAAGTGATCTCGGCCGTGTCACCTTCCAGCACCGTCACGTTCTCGGCCACCACCTCCTGCGCCCGCCCTGCGGCACGGGGACACGGGACGGTGACACCGGGGACAGGGGGACAGGGGGGACAGGGGGACACGGGACGGTGACACCGGGGACAGGGGGACAGGGGGACACGGGACGGTGACACTGGGGACAGGGGGACAGGGGGACAGGGGGACACGGGACGGTGACACTGGGGACAGGGGGACAGGGGGACATGGGACGGTGACACCAGGGACAGGGGGACAGGGGGACACGGGACGGTGACACCGGGGACAGGGGGACAGGGGGACAGGGGGACACGGGACGGTGACACTGGGGACAGGGGGACAGGGGGACAGGGGGACACGGGACGGTGACATGGGGGACAGGGGGACACGGGACGGTGACACCGGGGACAGGGGGACAGGGGGACAGGGGGACACGGGACGGTGACACTGGGGACAGGGGGACAGGGGGACAGGGGGACACGGGACAGTGACACAGGGGACAGGGGGACAGGGGGACACGGGACGGTGACACCGGGGAGAGGGGGACAGGGGGACATGGGACAGTGACACCGGGGACAGGGGGACAGGGGGACACGGGACAGTGACACAGGGGACAGGGGGACAGGGGGACATGGGGACAGGGGAGGGTGACACTGGGGACAGGGGGACAGGGGGACAGGGGACGGTGACACTGGGGACAGGGGGACAGGGGGACAGGGGGACAGGGGACGGTGACACCGGGGACAGGGGGACAGGGGGACAGGGGGACAGGGGGACACGGGACAGTGACACCGGGGACAGGGGGACAGGGGGACACGGGACAGTGACACAGGGGACAGGGGGACACGGGGATGTGGGGACGTGGGGACAGGGGGACGTGGGGACATGAGGGACATGGGGACAGTGGGACAGGGGGACAGTGGGACATTGGGGACACCAGGGCAATGGGAACAGTGACACTGGGGACAGGGGACACGGGGACACCCAACCAGGGCCCTGGGGACACTGGGGACAGAGATGATGTCACGGCCCCCGGACGCCTGGGTCCCTCCCGGACTCCTGGGTCCCCCCCGGACTCCTGGGTCCTTCCCCGGACACCTGGGTCCCCCCCTGAACTCCTGGGTCCCCCCTGAACTCCTGGGTTCCTCCCGAACTCCTGGGTCCCCCCCAAACTCCTGGATTCCTCCCGAACTCCTGGGTCCCTCCCGGACGCCTGGGTCCCTCCAGGGTGGGGGGTTGGGGGTGACATCGCGTTTTTGCTGTGTCAGCACAATCCGCCCCTTCCCCCGCCCAGGGTCACCGTCACGGCCAAGGTCACCGCCCCAAGGTCACCCCAGGACCCAGGCGTCCGGGAGGGACCCAGGCGTTCGGGGAGGGGGACCCAGGCATTCTGGGAGGGGGACCCAGGCATCCGGGAGGGAGCCAGGCATTCGGGAGGGGGGGGACCCAGGCGTCCGGGTGCTGCCCACGGAGGTGACACGGGGACAAGTGACACTTTGTTCCCGCCATCGTCCCCCCTCCCGACCCACCCGGACGCCTGGGTCCCCTCCCGGACGCCTGGGTCCCTTCCCGAGTGGGTGCTGGCTGGGGGAGGGGAGGCGCCCGGACGCCTGGGTCCCCTCCCGGACGCCTGGGTCCACAATGGCCCTTTTCTGTGCCACCCGCGCCGGGGGGGGGACAGGCCGGCGCTGCCTGGCACCTTGGCGAGGACCCAGGCGTCCGGGGGGGGGACCCAGGCGTTCGGGGGGGACCCAGGCGTCCGGGGGGGGACCCAGGAGTTTGGGGGGGGACCCAGGCATTCGGGAGGGGGGGACCCAGGCGTCCGGGGGGGGACCCAGGCGTCCGGGGGGGGACACACATGGGGACAACGGGGGGGAGGGGCTGCGGCAGCGGCCGGTGACAATTTGGGGGGGGGGGGGGGGGGACAAGGGGCCAATCTGGGGGGTTTTGGGGCCAATTTCAGGGGTTTTAGTCAATTTATGGGGTTTGGGGCCAATTTAAGGGATTTGGGGGCCAATTTTAAAGGTTTTTAGGGCAAATTTAAGGGGTTTTTTTGGCCAATTTAAGGGGGTTTGGGGCCAATTTCTGTGGGTTTGGGGCCAATTTAAGGGGGTCTGGGGCCTTTTTAAAGGTTTTTAGGGCAAATTTAAGGGGTTTTGTGGCCAATTTAAGGGCTTTTGGGACCAATTTAAGGGGTTTTAGGGCCAACTTCAGAGATTTTCGGGCCAACTTAAGGGTTTTTTGGGCCAATTTCAGGGGGTTTGTGGCCAATGTAAACGTTTTCGAGGCCAATTTCAGTGATTTTGGGGCCAATCTGAGGGGGTTTTAGTCAACGTAGGGGATTCCGTGGCCAATTTAAAGGTTTTTAGGGCAAATTTAAGGTATTTTGTGGCCCATTTAAGGGGTTTTGGGGCAAATTTAGAGGATTTGGGGCCAATTTAAGGTATTTTGTGGCAAATTTCAGTGGTTTGGGGGGCAATTTAAGGGGTTTTAGGGCCAATTTAAGGTATTTTGGGGGCAATTTCAGTGATTTTGGGGCCAATTTCAGTGATTTGGGGGCCAATTTAAGGGATTTTTGAGGCAATTTAAGGTATTTTGTGGCCAATTTCAGTGATTTTGGGGCCAATTTCAGTGATTTTTTGGCAATTTAAGGGATTTTGTGGCCAATTTCACTGATTTTGGGGGCAATTTCCCTGATTTTGGGGCCAATTTAAGGGATCTTTGGGTCAATTTGAAGGATTTGGGGCCAATTTCCGCGCTTTTGTGGCCAATTTCAGTGATTTTTGGGCCAATTTCAGTGGTTTTGGGGCCAATTTGAGGGATTTTGGGGCCAATTTAAAGGATTTGGGGCCGATTTCACTGATTTTGGGGCCAATTTAAGGGATTTTTGGGTCAATTTAAAGGATTTGGGGCCAATTTCAGTGATTTTGGGGCCAATTTCAGTGATTTTGGGGGCAATTTGAGGGATTTTGGGGTCAATTTAAAGGATTTGTGGCCAATTTCAGTGATTTTGGGGCCAATTTCCGCGCTTTTGTGGCCAATTTCAGTGACTTTGGGGCCAATTTCAGTGATTTTGGGGCCAATTTCAGTGATTTTGGGGGAATTTCAGTGATTTTGGGGCCAATTTCAGTGATTTTGGGGCCAATTCCCGCGCTTTTGTGGCCAATTTCAGTGATTTGGGGGCCAATTTGAGGGATTTTGGGGTCAATTTAAAGGATTTGTGGCCAGTTTCACTGATTTTGGGGCCAATTTAAGGGATTTTTGGGTCAATTTAAAGGATTTGTGGCCAATTTCAGTGATTTTGGGGCCTATTTCAGTGATTTTGGGGGAATTTCAGTGATTTTGGGGCCAATTTCAGTGATTTTGGGGCCAATTTGAGGGATTTTGGGGTCAATTTAAAGGATTTGTGGCCAATTTCAGTGATTTTGGGGCCAATTTCAGTGATTTTGGGGGAATTTCAGTGATTTTGGGGCCAATTTCAGTGATTTTTGGGCCAATTTCAGTGATTTTGGGGCCAATTTCCGCGCTTTTGTGGCCAATTTCAGTGACTTTGGGGCCAATTTCAGTGATTTTGGGGGAATTTCAGTGATTTTGGGGCCAATTTCAGTGATTTTGGGGCCAATTCCCGCGCTTTTGTGGCCAATTTCAGTGATTTGGGGGCCAATTTGAGGGATTTTGGGGTCAGTTTAAAGGATTCTGGGGCCCGCCGCAGGGCCCGCGCCCATTCCGGGGGGGCCGCGCTGCGGGCCGGGGCCGGGCCGGCGCGGGGCTGGCGGGGGGGGCCGGGGGCGGCGGTTTGGGGTGAATCGTGGCGGTTTCGGGGTCGCTCACCCAGCGCGGTCGCCCAGAGCAGCAGCAGCAGCGGGGGGGGCTCCATGGCGGCTCCGAGCGCGGCCGCTCCCACCCGCCACTGAGGGACGGCGGCGGCCAATGGGAGGGGAGGGCGGGAATGACGGGCGGGGGGCTGCGCCAATGGGAGGGGAGGGCGGGAATGAGGGGCAGGGGGCTCGGCCAATGGGCGGGGAGGAGGGGGCGGGAGCGTGGGATCGGCCAATGGGAGGGGAGGACGGGGGTGATAATGAGATGCGGGGGAGAGGCCAATGGGAGGGGAGGGGCGGGGCGGGAGGGGGGAGCGGCCAATGGGAGGGGAGGGTGGGAATGAGGGGCAGGGGGCTCGGCCAATGGGAGGGGAGGACGGGGGTGAGAATGAGATGCGGGGGACGGGCCAATGGGGAGAGAGGAGGATGGGGATAATGTATGTTAATGAGATGCGGGGAACGGGCCAATGGGGAGAGAGGAGGATGGGGATAATGTATGTTAATGAGATGCGGGGAACCGGCCAATGGGGAGCCCAGAGCGGGTTTTAGGACCCTGGAGGGGGGAACTGAGACCGACTAGAGGGAAAATGGGGCAAAAATGGGTGAAAAGGGGCAAAAATGGGGCTAAAAGGGGCCAAAATGGGGCTAAACAGAGCGAAAACGGGGCTTAAATGGGGGTAAAATGGGGCAGAATGGGCCAAAATGGGGCTAAAAAGGGTCAAAATGGGCCAAAATCGAGCGAAAATGGGGCAAAAAGGGGCAAAATTGGGGCTAAAAAGGGCGAAAATGGGGCTAAAAAGGGTCAAAACGGGCCAAAACGCTGTTAAACGGCGCCGGCAAGCCCCAAAATGCAGCGAATCGGGGCCAAATTGAGACGAAATAGAGCGAAATTGGGGCGAAAAGCGGCGAAATTGGGGCTGAAAAGGGTCCGAACGAACCGCGCGCCGTTCCCCGTGGCCACGCCCCCAGCGAGCGCTGGCTCCGCCCCCTCGCGGCGGCTCGGCCAATCAGCGAGCGCCGTTCCCTCTAGGCCACGCCCCTCGCAAGAACCGCCTCCCTCCCGCCCAGCCGGCAGCTCGACCAATCAGCGGGCGCCGTTCTCCCGAGGCCACGCCCCCAAGCAGCACCGCCCCGCCCAGCCGCCGGCTCGACCAATCAGCGGGCGCCGCTCCCCCGTGGCCACGCCCCTCGCGCTCCCCGCCTCCCGCCCGCTGAATTAAAACCCAACCGGGGCTTTTTTTTTTTTGAGTTAAAAACTGCGGATTTCGGCGAAAAAAATCCCGTTTAAAAAAATCGGCTGCGGAGGAATTTTCCCCTTTTTTTGGGTGTTTTAGACCCCCAAAAAATCCACCCGGTTTTGGGTTTTTGGGGCCCCCGGTCGTTTCATTTTATTGAGTCGGGGACCCAGGAGTGCGGGAGGGGGCGTGGTCTGGAGAGGGGGCGTGGTCTGGGGAGGGGGCGTGGCTAAGCGACGTCATCCTGGATCCCGCAGCGGAGATTGGCGGGAACGGCGACATCTGGAGGGGAAGGGGCGGGGTTAGAGGGGACACAGGAGTTCGGGAGGGACCCAGGAGTGCCCCAGGGACCCAGGAGTTCGGGACGGACCCAGGAGTGCCCCAGGGACCCAGGAGTTCGGGAGGGACCCAGGAGTTCGGGAGGGGACCCAGGAGTCCGGGAGGGGACCCAGGAGTCCGGGAGGGACCCAGGAGTGCCCCAGGGACCCAGGAGTTCAGGAGGGACCCAGGAGTCCGGGAAGGGACCCAGGAGTCCGGGAGGGGACCCAGGAGTGCCCCAGGGACCCAGGCATCCGGGAGGGGACCCAGGAGTGCCCCAGGGACCCAGGAGTTCGGGAGGGACCCAGGAGTGCCCCAGGGACCCAGGAGTTCAGGAGGGACCCGGGAGTCTGGGAGGGGACCCAGGAGTGCCCCAGGGACCCAGGAGTTCGGGAGGGACCCAGGAGTGCCCCAGGGACCCAGGAGTTCGGGAGGGACCCAGGAGTGCCCCAGGGACCCAGGAGTTCGGGAGGGACCCAGGAGTGCCCCAGGGACCCAGGAGTTCAGGAAGGGACCCAGGAGTCCGGGAGGGGACCCAGGAGTCCGGGAGGGGACCCAGGAGTGCCCCAGGGACCCAGGAGTTCAGGAAGGGACCCAGGAGTCCGGGAGGGGACCCAGGAGTGCCCCAGGGACCCAGGAGTCCGGGAGGGGACCCAGGCGTCCTGCGCACCCATGATGCGGGGCCGGGGCAGCGCCAGCCCCTCCATCACCCTCACGAAGTCGTCGGGGCTCAGCGTCAGCCGCGGGTTCAGCCGCTTCTCCTCCCCCACCGTGGACACCGTGTGGCCTGCGGGGGGAGGGGCGGGGCGGGGTCAGCCCCCCCGACCCCCCCCCGACCCCCAGCTCACCCCCCGGCCCCACAACCGCCCCCACGTCCCCCCCAACAGCCCCACATTTGACCCTCCCCATCCCCCCCATATCCCCCCAACCCCCCCATCCCCCCCAAATCTGCCCCCCAACTGACCCCCCATCCCCAATAACCCCAAAATCCCCCCAAATCTGCCCCCCAACTGACCCCCCATCCCCAATAACCCCCAAATCCCCCCCAAATCTGCCCCCCAACTGACCCCCCATCCCCAATAACCCCCAAATCCCCCCCAAATCTGCCCCCCAACTGACCCCCCATCCCCAATAACCCCCAAATCCCCCCCAAATCTGCCCCCCAACTGACCCCCCATCCCCAATAACCCCCAAATCCCCCCAAATCTGCCCCCCAACTGACCCCCCATCCCCAATAACCCCCAAATCCCCCCCAAATCTGCCCCCCAACTGACCCCCCATCCCCAATAACCCCCAAATCCCCCCCAAATCTGCCCCCCAACTGACCCCCCCATCCCAAATAACCCCCAAATCCCCCCCAATCTGCCCCCCAACTCAACCCCCCATCCCCAATAACCCCCAAATCCCCCCCAAATTCCCCCCCATCCCCCCCCGCCCCGAACTCCTGGGTCCCTTCCCCCGACCCCCCCCCGCCCCCCACCGCAATAATCGTGTCCGGGGTAAATCTCGCAGGTTTCGGGCAAAGAGAAGATTTGCTGGTGGATGGAGCGGTACAGGGTGCGCGGGCAGCCTGCCAGGGTCGCCATGGCAACGGTCACCACGGCAACCGGTCGCCGCGGCAACCGGGTACCCGGCGGGGGCGGGGGAACAGCCGTCGCCATGGCGACCGGTCACCACGGCAACCGCTGTTCCATTCACCTCCCCCCAAACTGCGCCCAATGAACCCAGTGTCACCAGTGACCCCAGTTCAAACCAGTCCATCCCAGTTCATCCCAGTGACCCCAGTTCATCCCAGTGACCCCAGTTCATCCCAATCCATCCCAGTTCATCCCAGTGACCCGAGTTCATCCCAGTCCATCCCAGTTCATCCCAGTCCATCCCAGTGACCCCAGTTCATCCCAGTCCATCCCAGTTCATCCCAGTCCATCCCAGTGACCCCAGTTCATCCCAGTCCATCCCTGTTCATCCCAGTGACCCCAGTTCATCCCAGTGACCCCAGTCCATCCCAGTTCATCCCAGTCCATCCCAGTGACCCCAGTTCATCCCAGTCCATCCCAGTTCATCCCAGTGACCCCAGTCCATCCCAGTCCATCCCAGTTCATCCCAGTGACCCCAGTCCATCCCAGTCCATCCCAGTTCATCCCAGTGACCCCAGTCCCTCCCAGTCCCTCCCAGTCCCTCCCAGTTCCCTCCCAGTCCCTCCCAGTTCCCTCCCAGTTCCTCCCAGTCCCTCCCAGTTCCTCCCAGTTCCTCCCAGTCCCTCCCAGTCCCTCCCAGTCCCCTCCCAGTCCCCCCCAGTCCCCCCATTGACCCTCCCAGTCCCTCCCAGTCCCTCCCAGTCTCTCCCAGTCTCTCCCAGTCCCCCCAGTCCCCCCAGCCCCCCGGCCGCCGCACCGCGCTGGAAGTCCGTGCGCCCGCAGCCGCGGATCAGCAGCGCGTCCCCCGTGAACGCGGCCGACTCGTCGTCCAGGACCAGGGTGACGCAGCCGGGCGTGTGGCCGGGGGTGGGGCGCACACGCAGCGCCTGCTCCGCGGGGACCCAGGAGTGCCCCGGGACCCAGGAGTGCCCCGGGACCCAGGAGTGCCCCAGGGAGATAGGAGAACGGGGGAGACAGGAGTTATGGGGGACCCAGGAGTGCCCCAGGGAGCCAGGAGTGCCCCGGGACCCAGGAGTGCCCCAGGGACCCAGGAGTGCCCCGGGGAGACAAGAGAACAGGGGAGACAGGAGTTATGGGGGACCCAGGAGTGCCCCAGGGAGCCAGGAGTGCCCCGGGACCCAGGAGTGCCCCGGACCCAGGAGTGCCCCGGGGAGACAGGAGAACGGGGGAGACAGGAGTTATGGGGGACCCAGGAGTGCCCTGGGACCCAGGAGTGCCCCAGGGAGCCAGGAGTGCCCCAGGGGACCCAGGAGTGCCCCAGGGAGACAGGAGTTTGGGAGGGACCCAGGAGTGCCCCAGGGGACCCAGGAGTGCCCCGGGGAGCCAGGAGAACGGGGGAGACAGGAGTTATGGGGGACCCAGGAGTGCCCCGGGACCCAGAAGTGCCCCGGGGAGCCAGGAGTGCCCAGGGACCCAGGAGTGCCCCAGGGAGCCAGGAGTGCCCCAGGGGACCCAGGAGTGCCCCGGGGAGCCAGGAGTGCCCCAGGGAGACAAGAGTTATGGGGGACCCAGGAGTGCCCCGGGGGAAACAGGCGTCCGGGGGAGACAGGAGTTTGAGCGGGGGGGACACCCCTCCCCCACCCCACCCCCCACCCCCCCCGCAGCCCCTCCCCCATCCAAATACACCCCTCCCCCAATCGCTGCCCCTCCCCCCCAGCCCCTCCCCCTCCCCCAAGCCCCTCCCCCCTTCAGGAAACCCCTCCCCCCCCGTCCCCAGCCCCTCCCCCGCGCCGCAGGGCCCCTCCCCCCGCCGCCCCTCCCCCACTCACGAAGGCCCCGAACGGCAGCTCGTCCCCCTCCCCCAGCAGCCGGTCGGCGCGGGCGCCGCTGGCGCCGGAAATGGCCGTGGGGCAGCAGAGCGCGGCGCGCAGCGAGCCCGAGCCCGTCACGTGGTCCGCGTGCACGTGGGTGTTCACTGCGGGGAGGGACCCAGGCGTCCGGGGGGGACCCAGGCGTCCGGGGGGGACCGAGGTGTTCGGGAGGGACCCAGGAGTTCGGGAGGGACCCAGGCGTCCGGGGGGGACCGAGGTGTTCGGGAGGGACCCAGGCGTCCAGGGGGGACCCAGGAGGGACCCAGGCGTCCGGGAGAGACCCAGGTATCCGGGAAAGGACCCAGGCGTCCGGGGGGGGACCCAGGCGTCTGGGGGGGACCCAGGCATCCGGGAAAGGACCCAGGCGTCCGGGAAGGGACCCAGGCGTCCGGGAGGGACCCAGGAGTTCAGAAGGGACCCAGGCGTCCGGGGGGGACCCAGGCGTTCGGGAGGGACCCAGGCGTCCGGGAGGGAACCCAGGAGTTTCGGAGGGACCCAGGCGTCCGGGAGGGACCCAGGCGTCCGGGAGGGACCCAGGCGTCCGGGAGGGACCGAAGTGTTCGGGAGGGACCCAGGCGTCCGGGAGGGGACCCAGGCGTCCGGCTCACCGGCCCAGCGCACGTTGAGCTGCAGCTCCCGCAGCAGTTTCAGGTCTCTGGGCACCGTCTCCAGGACGGGATCGATCACCACGGCGTCACGCGACCGCGCGTCGGCGACGACGTACGTGAACGTGCAGGAAACCGGCTCGAACAGCTGCGCCCGGACGCCTGGGTCCCTCCCGAACGCCTGGGTCCCTTCATCCCACCCCCCTCCCCTCCCAGTCTTATACCGGACCCAGGCGTCCGGAAGGGACCCAGGCGTCCGGGACGGACCCAGGCGTCCGGGTGACCCCGCCGTGACCTCTCACCCCTCCCTCTCCCATAGAGGGACCCAGGCGTCCAGGAAGGGACCCAGGAGTTCGGGAGGGACCCAGGAGTTCGGGAGGGGACCCAGGAGTTCGGGGGGGACCCAGGAGTTCGGGGAAGGACCCAGGAGTTCGGGAGGGACCCAGGAGTTCGGGAAGGGACCCAGGAGTTCGGGAGGGACCCAGGAGTTCGGGAGGGACCCAGGAGTTCGGGGGGGACCCAGGAGTTCGGGAGGGACCCAGGAGTTCGGGAGGGACCCAGGAGTTCGGGGGGGACCCAGGAGTTCGGGGGGGACCCAGGAGTTCGGGAGGGGACCCAGGAGTTCGGGGGGGACCCAGGAGTTCGGGAAGGGACCCAGGAGTTCGGGAGAGGACTCAGGAGTTCGGGGGGGACCCAGGAGTTCGGGAGGGACCCAGGAGTTCGGGGGGGACCCAGGAGTTCGGGAGGGACCCAGGAGTTCGGGAAGGGACCCAGGAGTTCGGGGGGGGACCCAGGAGTTCGGGGGGGGACCCAGGAGTTCGGGAGGGACCCAGGAGTTCGGGAGGGACCCAGGAGTTCGGGGGGGACCCAGGAGTTCGGGAGGGACCCAGGAGTTCGGGGGGGACCCAGGAGTTCGGGAGGGACCCAGGAGTTCGGGAGGGGACCCAGGAGTTCGGGGGGGACCCAGGAGTTCGGGAGGGGACCCAGGCGTTCGGGGGGGACCCAGGAGTTCGGGAGGGACCCAGGAGTTCGGGGGGGACCCAGGCGTCCGGCCGCCCGCACCTGCCGCAGCAGCAGTTTCCGGTCTCCCGTCCTGTCGCGACACCGCGAGCGATCGCGACCGCGCGGGGGACCCGGCGGAGCAACATGGCGGCGGCGGCACTTCCGGGAGCGCGCGGGACCTTTAAGAGCCGCGAAGGGGGCGGGGCCTCCGCTTAAAGCGGCGACGCCTCTTAAAGGGGCAACGCCGTTAGTGGGGACAGGCTTAAAGTGGCAACGCCCCTTAAAAGGGCAACGCGCCAAGTGGGGACAGTCTTAAAAGGGCGAAGCCACTTAAAAGGGCAATGCCCGCTTTGTGGGGACCACCTTAAAGCGGCAACGCCTCTTAAAGCGGCAACGCGCTTAGTGGGGACAGAGTTAAAAGGGCAACGCCTCTTCAAAGGGAAATGTCCTCATGGGGGGGGACACCCTTAAAGCGCAAAACGCCTCTTAAAGCGGCAGCGCCCCTTAAAAGGGCAACACCCCCCAGGACGGACCCCACCTCAAACCGCCGCCGCTCTTAAAGGGGCGGCGCCTCTTAAAAGGGCAACACCCCCCCCCCCCCCCCCAAAGTGACCCCAGAACCGCCGTTTATTGCCCGAAAAGCGCTTTAATTTGCCCCAAAATGCCCGGAAGCGGGGAGGGGAGGGTGGGCTGATGACGTCACGGCGCGGGCCCGCCGAGGTCAGCGCGGGGTCACGGGCGCACGGCGAAGGGCGGGGCCGGCAGGGGGCGCTGCTGCTCCCCGCACAGCCGCAGCCAATGGGGGCGCACGAAGGTCAGCGAGGGGCGGAGCTCCAGCGCCTGGGGGCGGGGCCGCCGTCAGGACACGCCCCCCCCCCCCCCCCCCGCGCGCTTCGCCCCGCCCACTGGAGGACACGGGAGTGCCCCAGGGAGCCAGGAGTGCGGGAGGGACCCAGGCGTCCGGGGGGGGACCCAGGAGTGCCCCAGGGACCCAGGAGTTCGGGAGGGGACCCAGGAGTTTGGGAGGGGACCCAGGAGTGCCCCAGGGACTCAGGAGTTCAGGAGGGACCCAGGCGTTCCGGAGGGGACCCAGGAGTTTGGGAGGGGACCCAGGAGTTCGGGAGGGACCCAGGCGTCCGGGGGGGGACCCAGGAGTTCGGGAGGGACCCAGGAGTGCCCCAGGGAGCCAGGAGTGCGGGAGGGACCCAGGAGTTCGGGAGGGACCCAGGAGTGCCCCAGGGACCCAGGAGTGCGGGAGGGACCCAGGAGTTCGGGAGGGACCCAGGAGTTCGGGAGGGACCCAGGAGTGCCCCAGGGACCCAGGAGTTCAGGAGGGACCCAGGAGTGCCCCAGGGACCCAGGAGTTCGGGAGGGACCCAGGAGTTCGGGAGGGACCCAGGAGTTCGGGAAGGGACCCAGGAGTTCGGGGGGGACCCAGGCGTCCAGGAGGGGACCCAGGAGTTCGGGAGGGGACCCAGGAGTTCGGGAGGGACCCAGGAGTGCCCCAGGGACCCAGGCGTCCGGGAGGGGACCCAGGTGTCCGGAGGGACCCAGGCATTCGGGAGGGACCCAGGCGTCCAGGAGGGGACCCAGGAGTTCGGGAGGGGACCCAGGAGTTCGGGAGGGACCCAGGAGTTCGGGAGGGACCCAGGCGTCTGGGAGGGGACCCAGGAGTTCGGGAGGGACCCAGGCGTCCGGGGGGGGACCCAGGAGTGCCCCAGGGACTCAGGAGTTCGGGAGGGGACCCAGGAGTTCGGGAGGGGACCCAGGAGTTCGGGAGGGGACCCAGGAGTGCGGGGGGACCCAGGAGTGCCCCAGGGACCCAGGAGTTCGGGAGGGGACCCAGGAGTGCCCCAGGGACTCAGGAGTTCGGGAGGGGACCCAGGAGTGCCCCAGGGACCCAGGAGTTCGGGAGGGGACCCAGGAGTGCCCCAGGGACCCAGGAGTTCGGGAGGGACCCAGGAGTGCCCCAGGGACCCAGGCGTCCGGGAGGGGACCCAGGCGTCCGGGCCCCGCCCACCTCCTCGAAGGCCGGGGCGCACTCCTGTGCCGTCACCACGTGGGTCACCGAGTCGCTCATGTACGGGGCCACGGACCTGCCGACCAGTACAAACCAGTACAAACCAGTGCCAACCAGTACCGACCAGTATGGACCAGTACCGACCAGTACCGACCAGTACCGACCAGTACCGACCAGTACCGACCAGTACCGACCAGTACAAACCAGTACAAACCAGTACAGACCAGTACCGACCAGTACCGACCAGTACCGACCAGTACGGACCAGTACCGACCAGTACGGACCAGTACGGACCATAACCAACCAGTACCAACCAGCAGGGACCACGATAAACCAATAGAGACCGACACAAACCAGTATGGACCATAACGAACCAGTATGGACCACAATAAAGTTCATCCCAGTGACTCCCAGTATATTCCAGTATAAACCAGTTCCCCTCTCAGTTCCGTCCCAGTATCTCCCAGTTGCCCCCAGTTCCCTCCCAGTATAAACCAGTTCCCCTCCCAGTTCCGCCCCAGTATCTCCCAGTTTCCCTCAGTTCTCTCCCAGTCCCACCGGTTCCCTCCCAGTACATCCCAGTTGCCTCATTCCCATCCCAGTTCCTTCCCAGTATCTCCCAGTCCCTCCCAGTACATCCCAGTTCCCTCCCAGTATAAACCAGTTACCTCCCAGTTCCCCCCAATGACCCTCCCAGTCCCCCCCAGTTCCCTCCCAGTATAAACCAGTTACCTCCCAGTCTCCCCCATTGACCCTCCCAGTACATCCCAGTTCTCCCATCCCTCTCCCAGTGCCCTCCCAGTCTCACCGCTTCCGTCCCAGTTCATCCCAGTCCCTCCCAGTTCTCTCCCAGTATATCCCAGTCCCTCCCAGTATCTTCCAGCTCATCCCAGTTCTCTCCCAGTTCATCCCAGTCCCTCCCAGTATCTCCCAGTTCCCTCCCAGTCCCTCCCAGGTCCCTCCCAGTATCTTCCAGTTCATCCCAGCCCCTCTCAGTCTCACCGGTTCCCTCCCAGTATCTCCCAGTCCCTCCCAGTATATCCCAGTCCCTCCCAGTCCCCCCTAGTCCCTCCCAGTTCCCTCCCAGTATATCCCCGTCCCTCCCAGTTCCCTCCCAGTATATCCCAGTCCCTCCCAGTTCCCTCCCAGTATATCCCAGTCCCTCCCAGTTCCCTCCCAGTATATCCCAATCCCTCCCAGTTCTCTCCCAGTATATCCCAGTCCCTCCCAGTATCTTCCAGCTCATCCCAGTTCCCTCCCAGTTCTCTCCCAGTTCGTCCCAGTCCCTCCCAGTATCTCCCAGTTCCCTCCCAGTCCCTCCCAGTTCCCTCCTAGTCCCTCCCAGTTCCCTCCCAGTATATCCCGTTCCCTCCCAGTATCTTCCAGTTCATCCCAGTCCCTCCCAGTCCCTCCCAGTCTCACCGGTTCCCTCCCAGTTCCCTCCCAGTATATCCCAGTCCCTCCCAGTTCCCTCCCAGTATCTCCCAGTCCCCCCCAGTCCCCCCCAGTCCCCCCCAGTCCCCCCAGTCCCCCCAGTCCCCCCACCCCCAGCCGCTCACCCCCCGAACGCCACCACGTAGCGCCGCAGCAGCCGCCCCTCCCCCGCCGGGAAGTCGCCGTGGAAAAAGAAACTTTGGTCCCGGAAAAAATCTGCGGGGGAGGGGGGAGAGAAGGACCCCGGCGTTCGGGAGGGACCCAGGAGTGCCCCAAGGGACCCAGGAGTGCCCCAAGGGAGCCAGGAGTTCGGGAGGGACCCAGGAGTGCCCCAAGGGACCCAGGAGTGCCCCAAGGGACCCAGGAGTTCGGGAGGG
The DNA here is from genome assembly GCF_036013445.1 of Caloenas nicobarica. Lineage (NCBI taxonomy): Eukaryota > Metazoa > Chordata > Aves > Columbiformes > Columbidae > Caloenas > Caloenas nicobarica. The sequence continues at coordinate 76,323 of NC_088278.1, forward strand.
GACCCAGGAGTGCCCCAAGGAACCCAGGAGTTCGGGAGGGGACCCAGGAGTGCCCCAAGGGAGCCAGGAGTCCGGGAGGGACCCAGGAGTGCCCCAAGGGAGCCAGGAGTTCGGGAGGGACCCAGGAGTGCCCCAGGGACCCAGGAGTTCGGGAGGGGACCCAGGAGTGCCCCAAGGAACCCAGGAGTTCGGGAGGGGACCCAGGAGTGCCTCAGGGACCCCGGCGTTCGGGAGGGAACCCAGGAGTGCCCCAAGGGGCCCAAAAGTTCAGGAGGGGACCCAGGAGTTCAGGAGGGACCCAGGAGTGCCTCAGGGACCCCGGTGTTCGGGAGGGGACCCAGGAGTGCCCCAGGGACCCAGGAGTGCCCCAAGGGACCCAGGAGTGCCTCAGGGACCCCGGCATTCGGGAGGGGACCCAGGAGTGCCCCAGGGACCCAGGAGTGCCCCAAGGGACCCAGGCGTCCGGGACGGGACCCAGGCGTCCGGCCGTACCGGGCAGGGGGGGGATGGGCTCCTCCTCCTCCTCCTCTTCGCTGTTTTCCTCGGTGGAGCCTCCGTAGGGATCGTCCCTGGTTGGGGGGAGGGGTGAGAGGGGACCCAGGCGTCCGGGAGGGACCCAGGAGTGCCCCCGGGGGACCCAGGCGTCCGGGCCCCGCCCACTCACCCGTCTGATTGGTCGTTGTCGTCGCCCGAATCGGAACCTGGAAGAGAGGGGGATGGGTGGCGGCCCGGACGCCTGGGTTCCCCGGGGCACTCCGGGGTCCCTCCCGGACGCCTGGGTCCCCTTTGTGGGGTTGGGGGGAGGGGCGTGTCCTACCCGGGGGGTCAGAGGTCACGGGGGTCACGGGGTCGGGCGGGGGAGGGGCCTGAAAGAGAGAAAAGGGGGAGGGGTGAGGAGGGGACCCAGGCGTCCGGGGGGGGACCCAGGCGTGCCCCAGGGACCCAGAAGCTTGGGAGGGGAACCAGGAGTCCGGGAGGGACCTGGGAGGGACCCAGGAGTTCGGGAGGGACCCAGGCGTCCGGGAGGGGACCCAGGAGTGCCCCAGGGACCCAGGAGTTCGAGAAGGGAACCAGGAGTCCGGGAGGGACTCAGGAGTGCCCCAAGGACCCAGGAGTGCCCCAGGGACCCAGGCGTCCGGGAGAGAACCCAAGAGTACCCCAGGGACCCAGGCGTCCGGGGGGGACCCAGGCGTCCGGGAGGGGACCCAGGAGTGCCCCAGGGACCCAGGAGTTCGAGAAGGGAACCAGGAGTCCGGGAGGGACTCAGGAGTGCCCCAAGGACCCAGGAGTGCCCCAGGGACCCAGGCGTCCGGGAGAGAACCCAAGAGTACCCCAGGGACCCAGGCGTCCGGGGGGGACCCAGGCGTCCGGGAGGGGACCCAGGAGTACCCCAGGGACCCAGGCGTCCGGGAAGGGACCCAGGCGTCCGGCTACCTTGCGGGCAGGGCGGGCGGTGGGCGGGGCTTCCTCCGGCCCCTCCCCCTCGCTGCCGGAAGAGGCGGAGCCATCCAGGAGGTACCTGCGGGGGGAGGGGCCGAGTGGGACCCGCCCCGCGCGGGTGGGCGTGGCCACAACCCCTCCCGGCCAATGGGGACACGCCCCCCCACCCCCCCGTGGGCGTGGCTTCATCCAGCCCCTCCCAAGTGGGTGTGGCCTCCCCTTGACCCAACCCCCATGGGTTTCAATGGAGTGGGCGGAGCCTCACGTGCCCCCTCCCAACGGGGGCGTGGCCTCCAGTAACCTGTAGGGGAAGGGGCGTGGCCTCCCCTTAACCCCACCCCCCACCCCCCCCCCCCGAGCCCCCATTCTTATGGGCACCAATGGGTTTCAATAGGGTGGGCGTGGCCTCCCCGTGACTCCTCCCCCGGGTGGGCGTGGCCTCCCCAGCGCTGTCCCAAAGTGGGCGTGGCCTCCCCCCCCATGTCTATGGGCACCGATGGGGTGGGCGGAGCCTGCGGCGGGGGTGTGGCCAGGGTGTGGTGGGGGCGTGGCCAGGGCATGGCTGGGGGCGTGGCCAGGGCATGGCTGGGGGCGTGCCCGGGGCATGGCTGGGGGTGTGGCCGGGATGTGGCTGGGGGCGTGGCCGGGGCGTGGCTGGGGGCGTGGCCGGGGGCGTGGTCAGGGCGTGGCGGGGGCGTGGCCGGGGCGTCCTCACGGTGTCTCGGGCAGGCGGCGCCGCGCTCTCCGGCAGTCCCAGATCCAGGCGGGTCCCAGCACGAATCCCCCCCCGGAACGAGCGGCCGCGGCCTTGGGGGTGCGCGGGAACGCGGCCCTGGGGGAGCGCAGGACGCCTGGGTCCCTCGGACGCCTGGGTTCCCCCCTTGCCAACCTCTTGGGTCCCTCGCCGAACTCCCCGGGGCACTCCTGGGTCCCTCCCCTGTAACCCCTTTCCCAAACTCCTGGGTCCCTCCCCACACTCCCGGGTCCCTGGGGCACTCCTGGGTCCCTCAGGCACTCCTGGGTCCCTCCCCACACTCCCGGGTCCCTGGGGCACTCCTGGGTCCCTGGGGGCACTCCTGGGTCCCTCAGGCACTCCTGGGTCCCTCCCCACACTCCTGGGTCCCTGGGGGCACTCCTGGGTCCCTGGGGCACTCCTGGGTCCCTCCCCACACTCCCGGGTCCCTGGGGCACTCCTGGGTCCCTCCCGCACTCCCGGGTCCCCCGGGGCACTCCCGGGTCCCCTGGGGTACTCCCGGGTCCCCCGGGGCACTCCCGGGTCCCTCCCCGCATTCCCGGGTCCCTGGGGCACTCCTGGGTCCCCTCCCGCACTCCTGGGTCCCTCCCCACACTCCCGGGTCCCTGGGGCACTCCCGGGTCCCTGGGGCACTCCTGGGTCCCTCCCCACACTCCCGGGTCCCTGGGGGCACTCCTGGGTTCCTCCCGCACTCCTGGGTCCCTGGGGCACTCCCGGGTCCCTAGGGGCACTCCCGGGTCCCTCCCGCACTCCCGGGTCCCCTGGGGCACTCCTGGGTCCCTCCCCGCACTCCTGGGTCCCTCCCGCACTCCCGGGTCCCCTGGGGGCACTCCTGGGTCCCTCCCCGAACTCCTGGGTCCCTCCCACACTCCCGGGTCCCTGGGGCACTCCTGGGTCCCCTCCCGCACTCCTGGGTCCCTCCCGCACTCCCGGGTCCCCCGGGGCACTCCTGGGTCCCTCCCACACTCCCGGGTCCCCTGGGGCACTCCTGGGTCCCTGGGGCACTCCTGGGTCCCCCGGGGCACTCCCGGGTCCCCTCCCGCACTCCTGGGTCCCTCCCCACACTCCCGGGTCCCTAGGGGCACTCCTGGGTCCCCCGGGGCACTCCTGGGTCCCCTGGGGCACTCCTGGGTCCCCGCTCACACCAGGTGGGTGCTCCGCGCCGTCCAATCGGGGCTGTAGGCGGCGCCCAGCTCGGCCGCGGCCGCTCGCAATTGGCTCCTCAGGGGGTTCTGGAACCCGCTCAGCACCAGCACCACCCCGCCCAGCACCGCGGACCCCGGCGTCCGGGTGGGGGACCCAGGCGTCCGGGTGAGGGACCCAGGCGTCCGGGTGGGGGACCCCGGCGTCCGGGTGGGGGACCTGGGGGACCCAGGCGTCCGGGTGGGGGACCCCGGCGTCCGGCCGGGGGACCTGGGGGACCCAGGCGTCCGGGTGGGGGACCCAGGCGTCCGGGAAAGGGACCCAGGCGTCCGGGAAAGGGACCCAGGCGTCCGGGTGGGGGACCCAGGCGTCCGGGCCCTTTTGGGCGCTTTCCCGTTGCTTTTGGGCGACGGGCGACGCTTGGCGGCCTGGGGGGGGGAAGTTAATTAGTAATCGCTGTTAATTAGTAATTGGTGTCGATTAGGGGCTGCAGGGACCTCATTAGAGCACTGGGGAGCCTAATTAACACCCTAATTAGTACCCCTGCAAGAGTAATTAAGAGCTTAGACACTAACGAGGCTCCGTCATAAAGACACTTGAGGGATTCATTATAAAGACACTTAAAGGATTAATTATAAAGACACTTAAGGCACTAATTAAGAGCTCTAACGGACATAATTAAGAACCCCAAGAAACTAATTAACACCTCTGGGAGGCCAATTAAGGGGAAAAAAAATGTAATTAATATCCTGAAGCAGTAATTAAGGGCTGGGAAGGGCAATTAGGACATTGGGAGGCGGTTAATTAATACTCCTGGTGGGTAATTAGTGACCTAAACAGGAGTAATTAAGATTGTTAGGGGGGTAATTAAGACCCTTGTGGGGGTAATTAGGGGCTGGGGTGTTAATTAAGGGCAGGGAAGAGTTAATTAAGGAATGGGAGGGGGTATAATTAAGGAGGTGACGGATTAATTAGAGGTGAAGAACAAGGCGGTTCATTGATGCCAGACGCCTGGGTCCCCTCGGGGGGCGTGGCCAATGGGGGCGTGGCCAATGGGGGCGTGGCCTACCTTGGGGGCGTGGCCTACCTTGGGGGCCTGGCCTCCGAGGGCAGCGGCGGCAAAACTGGGACCGGGCGGGGCCTCGGGGGGAGGGGCTGCGGGGAGAGAGGGGACCCAGGCGTCCGGGAGGGACCCAGGCGTCCGGGAGGGACCCAGGCGTCCGGGCCCCACCACACAGGGGACCCAGGAGTCCGGGGAACCTCCCCAAACGGGACCCAGGCGTCCGGGGACCCCCAAAAGGGACCCAGGCGTCCGGGGACCTCCTTGCCCCGCCCCCCAGGCAAAGGGACCCAGGCGTCCGGGGAAGCCCAAAAAGGGACCCAGGTGTCCGGGAACCCCCCCCCAAAAGGGACCCAGGCATCCGGGGACCCCCAAAAAGGGACCCAGGTGTCCGGGGAACCCCCCCAAAAGGGACCCAGGCGTCCGGGGAACCCCTTCCCCCATCATGCAAAGGGACCCAGGCGTCCGGGGACCCCCAAAAAGGGACCCAGGTGTCCGAGAAACCCCCCCCAAAATGGACCCAGGCGTCCGAGAAACCCCTCCAAAAGGGACCCAGGTGTCCGGGGACCCCCTTCCCCCCCATGCAAAGGGACCCAGGCATCCGGGGACCCCCAAAAAGGGACCCAGGCGTCCGGGGAACCCCCCCAAAAAGGGACCCAGGCGTCCGGGGACCCCCTTCCCCCCCCATGCAAAGGGACCCAGGCATCCGGGGACCCCCAAAAATGGACCCAGGCGTCCGGGGACCCCCTTCCCCCCCCATGCAAAGGGACCCAGGCGTCCGGGGCGGGGCTCACCGGCGCTGGGGGAGGGGCGGCAGTAGAACAGGGCGCCGGGGGGGCGGGGGGGGCTCGCCCCCCCCTCTCGCAGCCGGAACGGCCCCAGGCGGCGGCTCTGGGGGGAGGGGCGGCTCAGGGGTCAGAGGTCACGGGGGGAGGGGGAGGGGCGGGGGGAGGGGCGGAGACTCACGGGGGGGGAGGGGCCGGCGGGGGCATCCTCGGGGGGCGAGAAGAGCCGGACGAAGGCGAGACCGAAGGGGCGGGTCTGCGGGGGGACCCAGGCGTCCGGGAGGGGACCCAGGCGTCCGGGACAGAGAGACATAAGTTATGGGGGAGCCAGGAGTTCAGGGAGGGGACCCAGGCGTTCGGGAAGGGACCCAGGCGTTCGGGGGAGGGATTATAGGGGAGGACCCAGGCGTTCGGGAGGGGGGACCCAGGCGTTCGGGAGGGGGGACCCAGGCGTTCGGGAGGGGGGACCCAGGCGTTCGGGAGGGGGGACCCAGGCGTTCGGGAGGGGGGACCCAGGAGTGCCCCAGGCAGCCAGGACTTCAGGAGGGACCCAGGCGTCCGGGAGGGGACCCAGGAGTGCCCCAGGCACCCAGGACTTTAGGAGGGACCCAGGCGTCCGGGAGGGGACCCAGGCGTCCGGGAGGGGACCCAGGAGTGCCCCAGGCAGCCAGGACTTCAGAAGAGACCCAGGCGTCCGGGAGGGGACCCAGGTGTCCGGGCCCCGCCCACCTGGCAGTAGGGTTGGCTGCAGACCAATCGCACGCGGTCCCAGGTCCCGGCGGCCACGCCCCTCACCAGCGATTGGGGCCCGAAGAGCCGCACCCGCCCAAGCTCCGCCCCCGCCCGGCTCTCATTGGGCGACAGGAAGGCGGCCGTGGGCAGCAGCACCTGGGGGGCAAAGGGCAAAGGTCACGGCGCGGTCAAGGTCAAGGGGGGGGGGGGGGGGGTCAGGGTCACGGGAAGGTCAAGGTCACCTGGAAGTCGCCGCCGGCCGCTTTTCCCACCAGAACCTCCACGAAGGCGGAACCGTCGTTGCCGATGTGGATGGAGTGGATGGGCCCCTCCCCCGCCAGCTGGGGAGCCAGGCGTCCGGGAGGGGACCCAGGAGTGCCCCGGGGGAGCCAGGCGTCCGGGAGGGGACCCAGGCGTTCGGGAGGGGACCCAGGCGTTCGGGAGGGGACCCAGGCGTTCGGGAGGGGACCCAGGAGTGCCCCAAGGGACCCAGGTGTTCGGGAGGGACCCAGGAGTGCCCCAAGGGACCCAGGTGTTCGGGAGGGACCCAGGAGTACCCCAAGGGACCCAGGTGTTCAGGAGGGGACCCAGGAGTGCCCCAAGGGGACCCAGGCGTTCGAGGGAGGGAACCCAGGTGTGCAGGAAAGTAACTACAGGGAGGGAACCCAATGCTGTGGAGAGGACCCAGGAGTCCGGGAAGGGGACCCAGGCGTGCCCCAAAGGGACCCAGGCGTGCCCCAAAGGGACCCAGGAGTTCGGGAGGGAACCCAAGAGTGTCCCAAGGGGACCCAGGCGTGCCCCAAGGAACCCAGGCGTGCCCCAAGGGGACCCAGGAGTTCGGGAGGGAACCCAGGAGTCCGGGAAGGGGACCCAGGCGTGCCCCAAAGGGGACCCAGGCGTGCCCCAAAGGGGACCCAGGAGTACGAGAGGGAACCCAAGAGTGCCCAAGGGGACCCAGGCGTGCCCCAAGGGGACCCAGGCGTGCCCCAAAGGGGACCCAGGAGTTTGGGAGGGAACCCAAGAGTGCCCCAAGGGGACCCAGGCGTGCCCCAAAGGGGACCCAGGAGTTCGGGAAGGGGACCCAGGCGTGCCCCAAAGGGACCCAGGCGTGCCCCAAAGGGACCCAGGCGTGCCCCAAAGGGACCCAGGCGTGCCCCAAAGGGACCCAGGCGTGCCCCAAAGGGACCCAGGCGTGCCCCAAAGGGACCCAGGCGTGCCCCAAGGGGACCCAGGCGTGCCCCAAGGGGACCCAAGAGTGCCCCAAAGGGACCCAGGCGTCCGGGAAGGGAACCCAAGAGTGCCCCAAAGGGGACCCAGGCATGCCCCAAAGGGACCCAGGCGTGCCCCAAAGGGGACCCAGGCGTGCCCCGCTCCCGCGCTCACCTCCAGCTCGGCGCTGATCCGCTTCTCTCCGGCCTTTCCCGCCCTCCAGCGGCCGCCGCTCTCCGGGCTCAGCAGGTTCTGGGCCGGGTGGCGCTGGGGCCGCAGCGGAAGCGCCGGTTACGGCCCCGGGTCCCCCCCGGGCCCCCCCGATCCCGTCCCGGTTCCCCCGGTACCGGATCCGCGCTCGTTACGGACACGACGCGTTTGAAGCGAAGCTCCGGCATCGCCGCCATGCACCGGAAACCGCCTCGGGCCCGGCGGCGGAAGCCGCTCTAGCACAGCCGGGGCTATGGGATAGCACCGCGGTACCCCCGCGACTTTGTGGTGAGAGCGGGAGACGCTCTAGGGCTCCGCTCCGCCGCGCTCGGTGGTGCGCGGTCCGCCGCGGGTGGGGGGGCGCGCGCTGCGCATGCGCTGTGCGCAGCCGCTCTAGCCGCGGCTCGGTGGTAAGCGCGGGACGCTCTAGGGGGGTCAGTCCGCCGCGCTCGGTGGTGCGCGGTTTGGCGCCTTCGCGGAGCGCATGCGCGGTGGGAGCGAAAGGCGGCGCTTGGGGGGGGGGGGGGTGGGTGGACGCTCTAGGCGGTCAGGCCGCCGAGCTCGGTGGTGCGAGGTCCGCCCGGGGTTTCGCGCATGCGCAGTGCGAGTTAACGCCTTTATAAGGGCAATTAATGCCCTTAGGGGGGTAATTAATGAACTTTGGGGGGTAATTAAGACCCTGGGCGGGGGGGTAATTAGGGGCTGGGGGGGGGGGGCGGTAATTAAGGGCCGGGGGACATAATGAGCACAATGAGGGGTTAATTAGAGCCCCGGAACGAGGCGCTTTATTGGCCCCGGACGCCTGGGTCCCTCCCGGACGCCTGGGTCCCCCCAGTTTGGCCCAGTTTAGCCCAGTAAGCGCCCGTACTCGGCCAGGGCCGACGATTTCTTCACCCCGTCCCAGATCCGGGCGGCGTAATGGAACCTGTGACCAGTATGGACCAGTATGGACCAGTATGCACCAGTATGGACCAGTATGGACCAGTATGGACCAGTACGGGCCACTACGGACCAGTATGAGTGAGGGCGGGGCCTCCCATTCCCCCCCAGTATAAACCAGTTCATCCCAGTCCCTCCCAATGCCCTCCCAGTTCATCCCAGTTCATCTCAGTATAAACCAGTTCCCTCCCAGTTCATCCCAGTCTCCCCCATTGACCCTCCCACTCCCTCCCAGTATAAACCAGTTCATCCCAGTATCCCCCAGTCCCTCCCAGTGTCCCCCATAGACCCTCCAGTCCCCTCCCATTCCCTCCCAGTATAAACCAGTTCATCCCAGTCCCTCCCAGTCCCCTCCCAGTTCATCCCAGTTCCCCCCAGTATAAACCAGTTCCCTCCCAGTTCATCCCAGTTCCCCCCATTGACCCTCGCACTCCTTCCCAGTATAAACCAGTTCATCCCAGTCCCTCCCAATCCCCTCCCAGTATAAACCAGTCCCAACCAGTCCCTCCCAGTCCATCCCAGTGCCCCGCAATATAAACTACTTCCCTCCCAGTCCAAACCAGTTCATCCCAGTCCCTCCCAGTCCCCTCCCAGTCCATCCCAGTTCCCCCCAGTATAAACCAGTTCCCTCCCAGTTCATCCCAGTTCCCCCCAGTATAAACTACTTCCCTCCCAGTTCATCCCAGTTCCCTCCCAGTATACCCCAGTTCCCCCTATTGATCCTCCCATTCCCTCCCAGTCCAAACCAGTCCATCCCAGTTCCCTCCCAGTTCCCTCCCAGTCTCCCCCATTGACCCTCCCAGTCCCCCCCAGTATAAACCAGTCCATCCCAGTCCCTCCCAGTCCATCCCAGTTCCCTCCCAGTTCCCTCCCAGTCCCTCCCAGTCCCTCCCAGTCCAAACCAGTCCATCCCAGTCCCTCCCAGCCTCCCCCATCGACCCTCCCAGGCCCCCCCAGCCCCTCCCAGTGCAAACCAGTCTCACCAGTTCCGCTCCGTTAACAAACTGGGCGCCAGTTGCGCTCGCGCCGCCCCCAGGACGCGCCCGCGGAGCCGGGTCAGCAGCGGCCAACAGGGGGCGCCGCGGAACGGGGGCAGCGCGGGAAACAGCGGCGCCCCGCCCCCCCCTGCGGGGCCGGACGCCTGGGTCCCCCGGACGCCTGGGTCCCTCCCGGACGCCTGGGTCCCTCCTGAACTCCTGGGTCCCCCCCGGACGCCTGGGTCCCTCCTGAACTCCTGGGTCCCTCCCGGACGCCTGGGTCCCCCGGACGCCTGGGTCCCTCCCGGACGCCTGGGTCCCTCCTGAACTCCTGGGTCCCCTCCCGAATGCCTGGGTCCCTCCCGAACTCCTGGGTCCCTCCCAGACTCCTGGGTCCCTCCCGAACTCCTGGGTCCCTTCCGAACGCCTGGGTCCCTCCCGAACTCCTGGGTCCCTCCCGGACGCCTGGGTCCCTCCCGAACTCCTGGGTCCCCTCCGAACTCCTGGGTCCCTCCCGCACTCCTGGGTCCCTCCCGCACGCCTGGGTCCCTCCCGCACTCCTGGGTCCCCGCCGTGTGGGCGGGGCTGGGGGCGTGGCCACTCACCGGCCCTGGGGGGCGGGTCCTCGCTCTCCTCCTCCAATGGCGGCAGCAGGAACAGGTTGACCTCGCCCTCCGGGGGCGGGTCCAGCATCGACAGCGACCCTGCGGGACCCAGGCGTCCGGGGGGGACCCAGGAGTGCCCCAGGGAGCCAGGAGTTCAGGGGGGACCCAGGAGTGCAGGAGGGACCCAGGAGTTCGGGGGGGACCCAGGAGTGCCCCAGAGACCCACGAGTTCAGGAGGGGACCCAGGCGTTCGGGAGGGACCCAGGAGTGCCCCAGGGACCCAGGAGTTCGGGAGGGACCCAGGAGTTCGGGAGGGACCCAGGAGTGCCCCAGGGACCCAGGAGTTCGGGAGGGACCCAGGAGTTCAGGGGGGACCCAGGTGTCCGGGAGGGGACCCAGGAGTGCCCCAGGGACCCAGGAGTTCGGGAGGGACCCAGGAGTTCAGGAGGGACCCAGGAGTTCGGGGGGGACCCAGGCATCCGGGAGGGACTCAGGAGTGCCCCAGGGACCCAGGAGTTCGGGAGGGACCCAGGAGTGCAGGAGGGACCCAGGAGTTCGGGGGGGACCCAGGCATCCGGGAGGGACTCAGGAGTGCCCCAGGGACCCAGGAGTTCGGGAGGAGACCCAGGCGTGCCCCAGAGACCCACGAGTTCAGGAGGGGACCCAGGCGTTCGGGAGGGACCCAGGAGTGCCCCAGGGACCCAGGAGTTCGAGAGGGACCCAGGAGTTCGGGAGGGGACCCAGGCATCCGGGAGGGGACCCCGGCGTCCGGGCCGTACCCTTGAACTTGAGGTGCGAATGCTCCATCAGGGTCTCCAGCACTCGCTGCATCTCCCGCAGCCGCCGGGGGCTGAAGCTCTCGGGGCGCGCGCGGGTCTGCACGAACACTGCGCGGGGATCTATGGGGCGGCCGTGGGGCTGGGGGGGCCGCTCGTGGGGCTGGGGGGTCGGTTATGGGGCTGGGGGGGTCAGTTGTGGGGCTGGGGGGTCGGTTATGGGGCTGGGGGGGTCGGTTATGGGCCTGGGGGGGGGTCGGTTATGGGGCTGGGGGGGTCAGCTGTAGGGCTGGGGGGCAACTTATGGGGCTGGGGAGCAAGTTATGGGGCTGGGGATGGTCACTTATGGGGCTGGGGGGCAAGTTATGGGGCTGGGGATGGTCACTTATGGGGCTGGGGGGCAAGTTATGGGGCTGGGGATGGTCACTTATGGGGCTGGGAGGCAAGTTATGGGGCTGGGGATGGTCACTTATGGGGCTGGGGAGCAAGTTATGGGGCTGGGGATGGTCACTTATGGGGCTGGGGGGCAACTTGTGGGGCTGGGGGGTCGGTTATGGGGCTGGGGTGGTGGTTCTGGGGGCGGTCGTGGGGCTGGGGGGGGTCAGTTGTGGGGCTGGGAGGCAACTTATGGGGCTGGGGGGCAACTTATGGGGCTGGGGGGGTAAGATATGGGTCTCTATGGGTCAGTTATGGGTCTCTATGGGTTGCTATGGGTCAGTTATAGGTCTCTATGGGTTCCTGTGGATGTCTATGGGTCTCTATGGGTCTCTACGGGTCAGTTATGGGTCGCTGTGGGTCGCTATGGGGCTCACCCAGGTGGGGGTTGAACTCGGGGGGGTCAGTTATGGGTCAGTTATGGGTCCCTGTGGGTCCCTATGGCTCAGTTATGTGCCTCTATGTGTCCCCATGTGTCTCTATGGGTCAGTTATGGGTCGCTGTGGGTCAGTTATGGGTCGCTGTGGGGCTCACCCAGGTGGGGGTTGAACTCGGGGGGGTCGGTTATGGGTCAGTTATGGGTCCCTATGGCTCAGTTATGTGTCTCTATGTGTCCCCATGTGTCTCTATGGGTCAGCTATGGGTCGCTGTGGGTCAGTTATGGGTCGCTATGGGGCTCACCCAGGTGGGGATTGAACTCGGGGGGGTCAGTTATGGGTCCCTGTGGGTCCCTATGGCTCATTTATGTGTCTCTATATGTCCCAATGTGTCTCTATGGGTCAGCTATGGGTCGCTGTGGGTCAGTTATGGGTCGCTGTGGGTCAGTTATGGGTCGCTGTGGGTCGCTATGGGGCTCATCCAGGTGGGGGTTGAACTCGGGGGGGTCAGTTATGGGTCCCTGTGGGTCCCTATGGCTCACTTATGTGTCTCTATGTGTCCCCATGTGTCTCTATGGGTCAGTTATGGGTCGCTGTGGGTCAGTTATGGGTCGCTGTGGGGCTCACCCAGGTGGGGGTTGAACTCGGGGGGGTCAGTTATGGGTCCCTGTGGGTCCCTATGGCTCATTTATGTGTCTCTATATGTCCCAATGTGTCTCTATGGGTCAGTTATGGGTCGCTGTGGGTCAGTTATGGGTCGCTGTGGGTCAGTTATGGGTCGCTGTGGGGCTCACCCAGGTGGGGGTTGAACTCGGGGGGGTCGTCGGGGCCGTCGTGGGCGGGGCCGGCGCTGGGGGCGGGGCCCGGAGGCTTCACCATCTCGGCCGTTTGCAGGAACCTGGGGGGGAAACGGCATCTGTGGGGCAGCCCCACGGATCTGTGGGGCAGGGCGGGGGTCTGTGGGGCAGGGCGGGGGTCTGTGGGGCAGGAGCCGGGTCTATGGGGCTGATATGGGGGGCAGGCGCCGGGATCTATGGGGGGGGTATGGGGATCTATGGGGCAGCCCCACGGATCTGTGGGGCAGGGCGGGGGTCTGTGGGGCAGGACTGGGGTCTATGGGGGAGAATTGGGGTCTATGGGGCCGATACGGGGCAGATCTGGGGGGTAAGACCTGGGTCTATGGGGCAGCCCCACGGATCTATGGGGCAGGGCGGGGGTCTATGGGGCAGGACCCGGACCTATGGGGCAGGACTGGGGTCTATGGGGGAGAACTGGGACCTATGGGGCAGCCCCACAGATCTATGGATCGGGGTCTTTCTATGGGTCACATCTATGGGGTAGGGTCCCTATGGCTCTCTATGGGTCAGTTATGGGTCGCTATGGGTGTCTATGGGTCCCTATGGGTCACTTATGGGTCCCTATGAGTCTCTATGGGTCTCTATGGGTCCCTATAGTCTCTATGGGTCCCCATGGGTCGGTATGGGTCTCCATGGGTCCCTATAGGTCACTTATGGGTCCCTATGGGTCAGATCTATGGGTCTCTATGCGTCCCCATGGGTCCCTATGGGTCAGTTATGGGTCCCTATGGGTCTCTATGGGTCTCTATAGGTCTCTATGGGTCCCTATGGGTCCCTATGGGTCTCTATGGGTCCCTATGGTCTCTATGGGTCCCTATGGGTCTCTATGGGTCTCTATAGGTCCCTATGGGTCTCTATGGGTCTCTATGGGTCTCCATGGGTCCCTATGGGTCCCTATGGGTCTCTATGGGTCCCTATGGGTCCCTATGGGTCTCTATGGGTCTCTATGGGTCCCTATGGGTCTCTATGGGTCTCTATGGGTCTCTATGGGTCCCTATGGTCTCTATGGGTCTCTATGGGTCCCTATGGGTGCCTATGGGTCCCTATGGGTCTCTATGGGTCTCTATGGGTCCCTATGGGTCTCTATGGGTCTCTATGGGTCCCTATGGTCTCTATGGGTCTCTATGGGTCCCTATGGGTCTCTATGGGTCTCTATGGGTCTCTATGGGTCTCTATGGGTCTCTATGGGTCCCTATGGTCTCTATGGGTCTCTATGGGTCCCTATGGGTCTCTATGGGTCCCTATGGGTCCCCATGGGTCTCTATGGGTCTCTATGGGTCCCCATGGGTCCCCATGGGTCTCTATGGGTCTCTATGGGTCTCTATGGGTCTCTATGGGTCCCTATGGGTCTCTATAGGTCCCTATGGGTCTCTATGGGTCTCTATGGGTCCCTATGGGTCTCTATAGGTCCCTATGGGTCCCTATAGGTCCCTATGGGTCTCTATGGGTCCCTATGGGTCCCTATGGGTCTCTATGGGTCTCTATGGGTCCCTATGGGTCCCTATGGGTCCGTCCGCGGGTCGCTATGGGGCAGCCCCATAGATCCGTGGGTCCGACCTATAGATCAGTGGGTCTGTGAACCAGTCCTGCACCAGCAGCACCACGTGGCACACGGTGAACAGGAACGCCGCGATCTGCAGGGACTAATTAACGCCAATTAGCGCTAATTAACCCTCATCAAGCCCTAACGAGCCCCCCGGCCCCTCCTTGACCCTCCCCATTAACCCCCCCCCTAATTAATTACTTGTTAATTAGTTCCCCCCCACTCATTGGGCCCATCACACTCTCTTTAATTACTCACTCCTCATTAATTAGCAGCTCTAATTAGTCCTAATTACTCCCCAGTTATCCCTTAATTACCCCCAGTTACCCCTAATTACAACCCAATGACCCCTAATTACCCCTCACCTCAACCTAATTAGCCCCCAATTACCCCTAATTACTGTAATTACCACCAAATTTCCACCTAATTACCCTCTAATCACCTCCAATTCCCCCAATTAACCCCAATTAGCCCTAATTAACCCCTTCTTCCCCCCATCTATGGGTCTATTTAACCCTTATTACCACCTAATTAACCCCCAATCACCCCTTAATTACCCCAATCACCCCTTAATTACCCCCATTTACCACCTAATTACCCCCTAATCACCTCCAATCCCCCCCTAATCACCTCCAATCCCCCCCTAATTAACCCCAGTTCCCCCTAATTAACCCAGCCCCCCTTCCCACGTATCCCCCCCCCTTAATTACCCCTTAATTAGCGCTAATTACCTGCATCTCCACGTAGCTGTGGGGCAGCCCGTACTCGGGGGGTAATTTGCGGTCGTTGTTAATTAGATGGTCCAGGAGGGCAGGGCTCAGGATGGGCTGTTAATTAGCGCTAATTAGTGCTAATTAGGGCCAACGCCAAGGGGAATTGGGGGGGAATCGGCCCACTAAGGGGCAATTAATGGCTAATAATGGGTAATTAAGGCGCCAAGAGCGCTAATTAGGGGATAATTAAGGCATAAATTGAGATGATTAATAAGAAAATTATAATTAGTTGGTGTAATTAATAAGAATTGGAAGTAATTAAGTATAATTAACCAATTAGGCGGATTTAAAACACATATATAGGGTATATTATTAATTAGTGAATAATTAAGCCACTAATACAATATAATTTCTAGTTAGGGGTAATTAATATTAATTACACATAACTAGTGCTAATTGGTGTTAATTAACCACTATCCGGGGGTTAATTAAGACTGAACAAGCACTAATTATGGATGTTTTGGACACAAATTGGACGAATAATGTCTAATTAAGTTGTAATTAAAGGTCATTACGTATTATTAGTGCTAATTAGTGGTAATTAACCACTAACTGTGGGTAATTAAGAGCAAACAAGCCCTAATTATGGATGTTTTCCACATAATTCGGATGAATAATCTCTAATCAAGTCGTAATTAAGGGTAACTACTTATAATTACCGTTAATTACCACTAATTAGCGTTAATTAACCACTACATGGTGCTAATTAACACTGAACAAGCCCTAATTGTGGATGTTTTGGACATAAATTGGACAAATAAGGTGTAGTTCAGTTGTAATTAAGGATAATTACTTATAATTACCGCTAATTAGCTCTAATTAGCATTAATTAAACACCATATGGTGCTAATTAAGACTGAACAACCCCTAATTATGGATGTTTTGGGCACAATTTGGACGAACAATCTCTAATTAAGTTGTAATTAAGGGTAATTACTTATAATTACTGCTAATTAGCTCCAATTAGCGTTAATTAACCACTACATGGTGCTAATTAAGACTGAACAAGCCCTAATTCTGCACGTTTCGGGCCTAAACGGGACGCACACCGTGCAACCAAGTCGCAATTAGTGCCAATTAACCTAACCCCCCCCTAATTAGCGCTAATTAACCACCCCTGGCGTCAACCAGGCGCCAAATCCGCCAATTCCCACCGATTTTCGCCGGGTTTTCTTCATTAACCGTTAATTAAGGCCCTCCCCGAGGCCGCCCGGGGGTCGGGGGGGGCGCTAATTAGCGTTAATTAGCGCTAATGACCTGGGTGTCCAGCAGCACCACCCGCTCCTGGGTCACGAACAGGTCGATCCCGCCGGTCTGGGCCGCGGCGCGCTGACGTAGTTCCGGCGGCGCGGCCCGGAAGACGTACGTGCTGCGGACACGCCCACTTCCGCCTCGTTTCCCCTCGCCCCATTGGCTCCTCTCCCCGGGACACGCCCCCCGCGCCCCATTCATTTCGAGCGGCCGTGGCCACGCCCACGCCCCCGTCCCATTGGCTGCGCGCTGCGGAGGCCACGCCCCCGCGCCATTGAGAAGCGCCGGCCCGTGGCCACGCCCCCGCCCCGTGGCCACGCCCCCGCCCCATTCAGAGCCGCCCAGTCCCTCCCAGTCCCTCCCAGTTTCTCCCAGTCCCTCCCAGTCCCTCCCAGTTCATCCCAGTCCCTCCCAGTTCATCCCAGTTCATCCCAGTTCCCTCCCAGTCCCTCCCAGTTCATTCCCAGTCCATCCCAGTTCCCCCCAGTCCCTCCCAGTTCCCTCCCAGTCCCTCCCAGTTCATTCCCAGTTCATCCCAGTCCCTCCCAGTCCCTCCCAGTCCCTCCCAGTCCCTCCCAGTTCCCTCCCAGTCCCTCCCAGTTCCCTCCCAGTTCATTCCCAGTCCCTCCCAGTCCCTCCCAGTCCGTCCCAGTTCATCCCAGTTCCCCCCAGTCCCTCCCAGTTCCCCCCATTCCCTCCCAGTTCATCCCAGTCCCTCCCAGTTCCCTCCCAGTTCCTCCCAGTCCCTCCCAGTTCCCTCCCAGTTCCCTCCCAGTCCCTCCCAGTTCATTCCCAGTCCATCCCAGTCCATCCCAGTCCCTCCCAGTCCCTCCCAGTCCATCCCAGTTCCCCCCAGTCCCTCCCAGTCCATCCCAGTTCCCTCCCAGTTCATCCCAGTCCCTCCCAGTCCCTCCCAGTTCATCCCAGTTCCTCCCAGTTCCCTCCCAGTCCCTCCCAGTCCCTCCCAGTTCCCCCCAGTCCATCCCAGTCCCTCCCAGTTCATCCCAGTTCCCCCCAGTCCCTCCCAGTTCATCCCAGTCCCTCCCAGTTCATCCCAGTTCCCCCCAGTCCCTCCCAGTTCATCCCAGTCCCTCCCAGTTCCCCCCAGTCCCTCCCAGTTCATCCCAGTTCCCTCCCAGTTCATCCCAGTTCATCCCAGTCCCTCCCAGTCCCTCCCAGTTCATCCCAGTTCCCTCCCAGTTCCCTCCCAGTTCATCCCAGTTCCCCCCAGTCCCTCCCAGTCCCTCCCAGTTCATCCCAGTTCCCCCCAGTCCATCCCAGTCCCTCCCAGTATATCCCAGTCCCCCCAGTACCGCGGGTCGTCCTCGGGCTGGTTTCCGGCCAGCAGGGACAGCACGGTGGATTTCCCGGTGCCCTGCAGCCCCAGCGCTCCCACCACCAGCACGTCCGTCTGCTCCAGCAGGAACTGGGAGGGGACCCAGGAGTGCCCCGTGGACCCAGGAGTGCCCCGGGGACCCAGGAGTCCGGGAGGGGACCCAGGAGTGCCCCCAAAACCCTCCAAAGGGACCCAGGAGTGCCCCAAACAGCCGCAAAAAGGACCCAGGAGTGCCCCAAAAAGGACCCAGGAGTGCCCCCAAACACCCTCAAAAAGGACCCAGGAGTGCCCCGGGGACCCAGGAGTCCGGGAGGGGACCCAGGAGTGCCCCCAAAAGCCTCCAAAGGGACCCAGGAGTGCCCCAAACAGCCGCAAAAAGGACCCAGGAGTGCCCCAAAAAGGACCCAGGAGTGCCCCCAAACACCCTCAAAAAGGACCCAGGAGTGCCCCGGGGACCCAGGAGTCCGGGAGGGGACCCAGGAGTGCCCCCAAAACCCTCGAAAGGGACCCAGGAGTGCCCCAAACAGCCGCAAAAAGGACCCAGGAGTGCCCCAAAAAGGACCCAGGAGTGCCCCCCAAACACCCTCAAAAAGGACCCAGGAGTGCCCCGTGGACCCAGGAGTGCCCCCAAAACCCTCAAAAAGGACCCAGGAGTGCCCCATGGACCTAGGAGTCCGGGAGGGGACCCAGGAGTGGCCCCGAAACCCCTAAAAGGAACCCAAGAGTGCCCCAAAAACCCCTAAAAGGACCCAGGAGTGCCCCATGGACCCAGGAGTCCGGGAGGGGACCCAGGAGTGCCCCAGGGACCCAGGAGTGCCCCCAAAACCCTCAAAAGGGACCCAGGAGTGCCCCAAAAACCCCTAAAAGGACCCAGGAGTGCCCCAAAAGGGACTCAGGAGTGCCCCAAAAAGGACCCAGGAGTGCCCCAAACATCTCCACAAGGGACCCAGGAGTGCCCCAAAACCCCACGAAGGGACCCAGGAGTGCCGCGGGGACCCCGGCGTCCGGGCCCCGCCCACCTGCAGGGCGCAGTCGCACCAGTTCATCTGCTCGTCCACCAGTTTGATGCTGGTTTTCATCTTCTCCGGCGCCGCCAGGCGGGACTGGGCTGTGGCCGCTGCGGGACGGGAGGGACCCAGGCGTCCGGGAGGGGACCCAGGAGTGCCCCAAGGGACCCAGGAGTCTGGGAGGGACCCAGGAGTCCAGGAGGGGACCCAGGAGTGCCCCAAGGGACCCAGGAGTCCGGGAGGGACCCAGGAGTCCAGGAGGGGACCCAGGAGTGCCCCAAGGGACCCAGGAGTCCGGGAGGGACCCAGGCGTCCGGGAGGGGACCCAGGAGTGCCCCAAGGGACCCAGGAGTCTGGGAGGGACCCAGGAGTCCAGGAGGGGACCCAGGAGTGCCCCATGGGACCCAGGAGTCCAGGAGGCGACCCAGGAGTGCCCCAAGGGACCCAGGAGTCCGGGAGGGACCCAGGAGTCCAGGAGGGGACCCAGGAGTGCCCCAAGGGACCCAGGAGTCCGGGAGGGACCCAGGAGTCCAGGAGGGGACCCAGGAGTGCCCCAAGGGACCCAGGAGTCTGGGAGGGACCCAGGAGTGCCCCAAGGGACCCAGGAGTTCAGGAGGGGACCCAGGAGTCCGGGAGGGACCCAGGTGTCTGGGAGGGGACCCAGGAGTGCCCCAAGGGACCCAGGAGTCCGGGAGGGGACCCAGGAGAGCCCCAAGGGACCCAGGAGTTCAGGAGGGGACCCAGGAGTGCCCCATGGGACCCAGGTGTCCGGGAGGGGACCCAGGAGTTCAGGAGGGGACCCAGGTGTCCGGGAGGGGACCCAGGAGTGCCCCAAGGGACCCAGGAGTTTGGGAGGGACCCAGGAGTCCAGGAGGGGACCCAGGAGTGCCCCAAGGGACCCAGGAGTTCGGGAGGGGACCCAGGAGTGCCCCAAGGGACCCAGGAGTTCAGGAGGGGACCCAGGAGTCCGGGAGAGGACCCAGGAGTGCCCCATGGGACCCAGGAGTCCGGGAGGGACCCAGGAGTGCCCCAAGGGACCCAGGAGTCCGGGAGGGACCCAGGAGTGCCCGAAGGGACCCAGGAGTCCAGGAGGGGACCCAGGAGTGCCCCATGGGACCCAGGAGTCCGGGAGGGGACCCAGGAGTTCAGGAGGGGACCCAGGAGTCCAGGAGGGGACCCAGGAGTCCGGGAGGGGACCCAGGAGTGCCCCATGGGACCCAGGAGTCCGGGAGGGACCCAGGAGTGCCCCAAGGGACCCAGGAGTTCAGGAGGGGACCCAGGAGTCCGGGAGGGACCCAGGTGTCTGGGAGGGGACCCAGGAGTGCCCCATGGGACCCAGGAGTTCAGGAGGGGACCCAGGAGTCCGGGAGGGACCCAGGTGTCTGGGAGGGACCCAGGAGTGCCCCAAGGGACCCAGGAGTTCAGGAGGGGACCCAGGAGTGCCCCATGGGACCCAGGAGTCCGGGAGGGACCCAGGAGTGCCCCAAGGGACCCAGGAGTTCAGGAGGGGACCCAGGAGTGCCCCATGGGACCCAGGTGTCCGGGAGGGGACCCAGGAGTTCAGGAGGGGACCCAGGTGTCCGGGAGGGGACCCAGGAGTGCCCCAAGGGACCCAGGAGTTTGGGAGGGACCCAGGAGTCCAGGAGGGGACCCAGGAGTGCCCCAAGGGACCCAGGAGTTTGGGAGGGACCCAGGAGTCCAGGAGGGGACCCAGGAGTGCCCCAAGGGACCCAGGAGTTCGGGAGGGACCCAGGCGTTCCCCACCCCCTGCTTTTGATCCCTCTTTGGCCCCGCCCCTTCCCTTTAGCCCCGCCCCCCCGAGGCCCCGCCCCCCCAGGCCCCGCCCACTCACGGTCCAGCGCGGGGGGCGCCCCCAGGCCCCGCCCATGCAGTTGATAGACAGGCTGGGTGGGTCTCGGCCCCTCCCTCTCGCGGGGCGGGGCCAGCGCCGGCCCCTCCCCCCCCGCGGCCGAGGCCCCGCCCCCCGGGCCCCGCCCCTCCCCCTCGCCACGTGACTTCATCAGCACGATGGGCGGGGCCGGGGGGGGCGGGGCCGGCGCGGGTCCCGCCTTCGGCTGCGGCTGCTGTTGGCCCCGCCCCCCCGAGAGTGATGTCACGGGGGGGGACCAGGCGTCCGGGAGGGACCCAGGCATCCGGGTCCTGCCCACCCCCAAAAGGACCCAGGAGTTCGGGACCCGCCCCCCCAAAAGGGACCCAGGAGTTCAGGAGGGACCCAGGCGTCCGGGTCCTGCCCGCCCCCAAAGGGACCCAGGAGTTCGGGACCCCCCCACCTCCCAAAGGGACCCAGGCATCCGGGAGGGACCCAGGCATCCGGGCTCCACCCCCAAAGGGACCCAGGAGTTCGGGACCCGCCCCCCCAAAAGGGACCCAGGAGTTCGGGAGGGACCCAGGCGTCCGGGTCCTGCCCGCCCCCAAAGGGACCCAGGAGTTCGGGACCCCCCCACCTCCCAAAGGGACCCAGGAGTTCGGGAGGGACCCAGGCGTCCGGGTCCTGCCCCCCTGCAAAGGGACCCAGGAGTTCGGGAGGGACCCAGGCGTCCGGGTCCTGCCCGCCCCCAAAGGGACCCAGGAGTTCGGGACCCCCCCACCTCCCAAAGGGACCCAGGCATCCGGGAGGGACCCAGGCATCCGGGCTCCACCCCCAAAGGGACCCAGGAGTTCGGGACCCGCCCCCCCAAAAGGGACCCAGGAGTTCGGGAGGGACCCAGGCGTCCGGGTCCTGCCCGCCCCCAAAGGGACCCAGGAGTTCGGGACCCCCCCACCTCCCAAAGGGACCCAGGAGTTCGGGAGGGACCCAGGCGTCCGGGTCCTGCCCCCCTGCAAAGGGACCCAGGAGTTCGGGAGGGACCCAGGCGTCCGGGTCCTGCCCGCCCCCAAAGGGACCCAGGAGTTCGGGACACCCCACCTCCCAAAGGGACCCAGGAGTTCGGGAGGGACCCAGGCGTCCGGGCGCTCACCCGCTCTCCCGGCGGCTTCGCCAGGATAATCGGCGTTTTCGGCAGCAGCCCCGCCGGCTCCTCCCCCTCCTGCGCCAGGGGGCGGGGTCACGCGTGGCCACGCCCCCCCGCCTCGGCCACGCCCCCTCGCGAAGCCCCGCCCACAGCGCGAGGCCACGCCCCCTCCCATTGGCGCTGCCAATCAAGCACCCCAAGCCCCGCCCACCCGCCAACAAGCCACGCCCCCTCCCTTTTGCCAGTGCTGTGTGCCTGCCTGTCAATCAACCACAAGCCACGCCCCCTCCCATTCCCACCACTCTAAACCTGCCGCTGCCAATCATCCCCAAGCCCCGCCCACCCCTTAGCCCCGCCCACCGCCGCTAAACCACGCCCCCTCCCTTTTGCCAGTACTGCACAGCTTCCTGTCAACCAACAAGCCCCGCCCACCGCCACCAAGCCACGCCCCCTCCCCGCCAATCAATCACCGCACGCCCCACCCGCCGCCACTAAGCCACGCCCCCTCCCTTTTGCCAGGGCTGCGCGCCTACCTGTCAATCAACCCAAGCCACGCCCCCTCCCCCTTACCGCCAATCATCCCAAGCCCCGCCCACCTCTTAGTCCCGCCCACCCGTTAGCCCCCCACCCCCTTAGCCCCGCCCAACCCCTTTGGCCCCGCCCACCCCCTTTAGCCCCGCCCACCCGTTAGCCCCCTTAGCCCCGCCCACCCCCGTTCGCCCCGCCCACCCGCTCCGGCTCCTTTTCCCGCGTCCAGCGCCGCCGGCCGCCCGGGGCCGGGCTGTGCGCGGAGTCCGACATCGGGGACACCCGCTGGGACCTGCCGGAACGCTCAGGAACCCGCAGGAACCTATAGAGCCCTATAGAAACCTGTAAGGACCTATAGAGGCCCGCGAGCTCCCGCCGCGCCGGCTCCTGAGGTAAAAACGAGTCCCGGCGCGGGGGGCGGAGCGATACGGCGCGGACTATAAGCGGCGCGGAGGGCGCTATAGGGGCCGGGAGGGGCTATAGGGGGCAGGGAGGGGCTATAGGGGGCAGGGAGGGGATATAAAAGAAGGGGAGGGCTCGTAGGAGCCGTATAGGTGGCGAATAAGGGGGGTATAGGGGGGGCTATAGGCCCGGCGGAGGGATACGGGAGGGAGTGGGACGTCTGCGCATGCGCGGAGCGGAGGGATACCTGCGCGGGGCGCGGTTGCCATGGGAACGGGGCGCGGCTGCCCGGCGGGTCACAGCGCGCATGCGCGGGGTGCGCGGGGAGGGCGGGATTTAAAGGGACAGGCGCGGTTTTAAACCCCGAACTCCTGGGTCCCCTCCCAAACTCCTGGGTCTCCCCCCAGACGCCTGGTTCGCTCCCGAACTCCTGGGTCCTCTCCCGGACGCCTGGGTCCCCTATCGAACTCCTGGGTCCCCTCCCGAACTCCTGGGTCCCCTCCCGAAGTCCTGGGTCCCTCCCGGACTCCTGGGTCCCCTCCTGAATGACTGGGTGACCCCCACACTCCAGGGCCCCTGGGGCACTCCTGGGTCCCTCCCGAACTCCTAGGTCCCTCCTGGACACCTGGGTCCCCTCCCGGACGCCTGGGTCCCCTCCCGAACTCCTGGGTCCCCTCCCGGATGCCTGGGTCCCCCCCTCGAAATTAAATAAATGAATGGGATGAACAAAACCCAACTTGGAGCCACAAGATCTCAACTGGGAAACCCAAAAAATCCACCTGGGAGCCGCAAAATTCAACCGGGAGCACGATAAGATCAAACTGGGAACAGCAACACCCAACCGGGAGCCCTAAAAAGCAACTGGGAGCCCCAAAAATCCAACTGGGAACCCCCAAAATCTGAACTGGGAGCCTCAAAATCCCCCTGGGAGCCCCGAACCGCCCCCATTTGCCTCGGTGTAACATCAGTTCCGGTCCCCACAGGCGCCTCGGTGCCACCTCTAAAC
Organism: Caloenas nicobarica; assembly: GCF_036013445.1. NCBI lineage: Eukaryota > Metazoa > Chordata > Aves > Columbiformes > Columbidae > Caloenas > Caloenas nicobarica. The sequence goes on from NC_088278.1 coordinate 99,440, forward strand.
CTCCCTTCCCTGCCCCCGCGACCCCGAACTTTGGTTCCGCTCCCGACTTTTTGGTTCCGCCCCCAACTTTTTGGTCCCGCCTCCCCGAACTCCTGGGTCCCTCCGAACTCCTCGGTCCCCCCCCGAACTCCTCGGTGTCCCCTGAACTCCTGTTCTCCCCCAACCCCAAAAACGCCAACTTGGAGCCCCCAAAACCTCAACTAAGGAACCGCCAAATCCCACTGGGAAACTCAAAATCCCCCTGGGAGCGCCAAAAATCCAACTGGGAACCCCCAAAATCTGAACTGGGAGCCTCAAAATCCCCCTGGGAGCCCCGAACCGCCCGTTTCCGCCCCCATTTGCCTCGGTGTAACATCACTTCCGGTCCCCAGAGGCGCCTCGGTGCCACCTCTAAACCTCCCCTCCCTGCCCCCGCGACCGCGAACTTTGGTTCCGCCCCCAACTTTTTGGTCCCGCCCCCCCGAACTCCTGGGTCCCTCCGAACTCCTGGGTCCCTCGGTGTTTATTGTTTGGGGGGGGGCAGCAGCGGCACCAGCACCCGCAGCGCCCCCAGCCCCAGCGCCGCCGCCGCCAGCGCCCGCAGCCCCAGCGCCCCCCAGGGGCCGAGTCCCAGCGCTTGCCCCGCCCACCTGTGGGGAAGGGGGAAAAAAGGGGGCGGGGCGTCAGGGGGGACACGCCCCTTCCTGAAGCCACGCCCCCTAGAGCCACACCCTATGGCTCAATGGGTTTACGAGCCCACACGCCAAGCCACGCCCCCCCCCCCGGCCAAGCCCAACCAATCCTGGGCCTCGCTCAGGTCTTAACCCCGCCCCCCTAGGCGGCTCCACCAATCCCAGACCGCGCTCAGCCTTCAATTCCCCCACCCACCACCACCCAGCCAATCCCAGGCCGCGCTCAGCCCTTAACCCCGCCCCTTTTCCCCGCTCCACCAATCCCCAGCCCCTCTCTGCCCTTAATTCCGGCCCCCCAGCCACGCTCAGCCAATCCCCGGCCGTGCTCTGCCCTTAATTCCGCCCCCCAGCCAATCCCTGGCCCTCCTCTGCCCTTAATTCCGCCCCCCCATCCACGCTCAGCCAATCCCCGGCCGCGCTCTGCCCTTAATTCCGCCCCCCAGCCACGCTCAGCCAATCCCCGGCCGCGCTCTGCCCTTAATTCCGCCCCCCATCCACGCTCAGCCAATCCCCGGCCGCGCTCTGCCCTTCACCCCGCCCACCCCTCACCGCCCACCCCCGCTTCACCACCCCGCCCCTTTCCCACCAATCCCAAGCCTCCCTCTGCCCTTCACCCCGCCCCTTTTCCCCCGCCCGGCCAATCCCGCGGCGCCGCGGGCCGGAAGCGCCGCCCACCCGGTGAGGAAGCCCTCGTAGGCCGCGGCGCCCAGCATGGCGGCGAGCGGGAGGCGCAGCGCGGGCGGCAGCTCCGGCCGCCCCCCGGCCCAGAGCAGCGCGGCGGCCGCCAGGTGCCGGGCCTGCAATTAGCGCTAATTACCCGCTAATTAACGCCCGCGTCAGCCCCGCGCCCGGGGGGGGCGGTCGGTAAGCCCCTGGGGGGTAATTAACGGGGGGTTACTAGCGCTTAAATCGGTAATTAGCGGCGATAATGAGGTGATTAGTGGAGGTGATTGGGTAATTAGTGGCGATAATGACGTGTTAGTGGAGATAATGAGGTAATTACTGGAGATAATGAGGTATTAGTGGAGATAATGAGGTAATTAGTGGAGATAATGAGGTATTAGTGGAGATAATGAGGTATTAGTGGAGATATTGAGGTAATTACTGGAGATAATGAGGTAATTAGTGGCGATAATGAGTTAATTAGTGGCGATAATGAGGTAATTAGTGGCGATAATGAGGTATTAGTGGAGATAATGAGGTAATTACTGGAGATAATGAGGTATTAGTGGCGATAATGAGGTAATTAGTGGCGATAATGAGGTAATTAGTGGAGATAATGAGGTATTAGTGGAGATAATGAGGTAATTAGTGGAGAAAGTGAGGTAATTAGTGGAGATAACGAGGTAATTAGTGGCGATAACGAGGTAATTAGTGGCGATAATGAGGTAATTAGTGGCGATAATGAGGTATTAGTGGAGATAATGAGGTAATTAGTGGAGATAACGAGGTAATTAGTGGAGATAATTGGGTGTTTAGTGGAGATAATGAGGTAATTACTGGAGATAATGAGGTAATTAGTGGAGATAATGAGGTAATTAGTGGAGATAATTGGGTGATTAGTGGAGATAATGAGGTATTAGTGGAGAAAATGAGGTAATTAGTGCAGATAATTGGGTCATTAGTGGCGATAATGAGGTAATTAGTGGAGATAATGAGGTAATTACTGGAGAAAGTGAGGTAATTAGTGGAGATAACGAGGTAATTAGTGGAGATAACGAGGTAATTAGTGGAGATAACGAGGTATTAGTGGATAATTGGGTGATTAGTGGAGATAATGAGGTAATTAGTGGAGATAATGAGGTAATTAGTGGCGATAATTAGGTAAGGCTGCTAATTGGGTGGTAATGCTGCTAATTATGGGATTAATGGCGCTAATTAGGCGATTGATGGCATTAATTAGGCGATTAATGGTGCTAATTAGAAAAATAATGTGGCTAATTAGGTAATTAATGATCTAATTAGGTAATCAATACGGTTAGTTAGGTAATTAATGGCGCTAATTAGTCAATTAATGCTTCTAATTCAGTGATCAATGCTGATTATTAGTCAATGGTGCTAATTAGGTAATTAATGTAGGTAGTGAGCTTAATAATGGCTCTTATTAGGTGACTAATGTTGCCAATTAGGTGATTAATGTCGTCAATTAGGTGATTAATGTCGCTAATTAGGTAATTGATGGCACTAATTAGTCAATTAATCGCATTAATTAGTAAACTAATGGCGCTAATTAGTCACTAATTGCACTAATTAGTCAATTAATGGCGCTAATTACTTAATTAAGCCCCCCAGGGTGATCAATAACCCCCCCCCCGGGTCATTAATATCCACTAATTAAGACCCGTGGGTGCTAATTAACAGTCCCAGTCCCTCCCAGTATAAACCAGTACAAACCAGTTCATCCCAGTTCCCCCCACTGACCCTCCCAGTTCCCCCCAGTATAAACCAGTTTAAACCAGTTTAAACCATTCCCTCCCAGTCTCCCCCACCCCCTCCCAGTATAAACCAGTATAAACCAGTATGAACCAGCCCCCCCAGTTCCCTCCCAGTTCATCCCAGTTCCCCCCATTGACCCTCCCAGTATAAACCAGTATAATCGAGTCCCTCCCAGTTTAACCCCAGTTCCCCCCAGTCTCCCCCACCCCCTCCCAGTATAAACCAGTATAAACCAGTATGAACCAGCCCCCCCAGTTCCCTCCCAGTCCCCCCCAGTTCCCTCCCAGTTTAACCCAGTTTAACCCCAGTCCTCCCCACCCACTCCCAGTATAAACCAGCCCCCCCAGTCCCTCCCAGTTTAACCCAGTATAAACCAGTATAAACCAGTATAAACCAGTGCGGACCAGGCTGATGTTGGACTCCAGCCCCATCTGCAGGTGCCGCCAGTCGAACTCGACCCCCCGGGCGCCGACCCAGAGCGGGACACACCTGGGGACCCAGGAGTGCCCCAATGGACCCAGGAGTGCCCCAGGAGTGCCCCAGGGGACCCGGGAGTGCCCCACAGACCCAGGAATGCCCCAAAGGGACCCAGGAGTGCCCCAATGGACCCAGGAGTGCCCCAGGGGACCCAGGAGTGGACTGAGGGACCCAGGAGTTCGGGAGGGACCCAGGAGTGCCCCACAGACCCAGGAATGCCCCAAAGGGACCCAGGAGTGCCCCAATGGACCCAGGAGTGCCCCAGGGGACCCAGGAGTGGACTGAGGGACCCAGGAGTTCGGGAGGGACCCAGGAGTGCCCCACAGACCCAGGAATGCCCCAAAGGGACCCAGGAGTGCCCCAATGGACCCAGGAGTGCCCCACGAACCCAGGAATGCCCCACGGACCCAGGAGTGCCCCAAGGGACCCAGGAGTGGACCGAGGAACCCGTGAGTGCCCCAGGGACCCAGGAGTTCGGGAGGGACCCAGGAGTGCCCCAATGGACCCAGGAGTGCCCCATGCACCCAGGAATGCCCCAATGGACCCAGGAGTGCCCCAGGGAACCCAGGAGTGCCCCATGGACCCAGGAGTGCCCCAGGGAACCCAGGAGTGCCCCAATGGACCCAGGAGTGCCCCACGGACCCAGGAGTGCCCCAGGGAACCCAGGAGTGCCCCAATGGACCCAGGAGTGCCCCACAGACCCAGGAGTGCCCCAATGGACCCAGGAGTGCCCCATGGACCCAGGAGTGCCTCCTTAGAGCCCCATAGACCCCTATACACCCCCACAGACCCCCATACACCCCATATCCGACCCCTACAGCCCCCGCGCGGTCTCTATGATCCCTCTGTATAGTCTCTCTATGGTCCTTCTCTATGGTCCGTCTCTATGGTCCCTCTCTATGGTACCCTCACCCCCACAGTCTCTATGGTCTGTCTCTATGGTCCCTCTCTATGGTTCCCGAGGCAGTCTCTATGGTCTCTATGTACCCTGCACAGTCTCTATGGTCCCTCTCTATGGCCTGTCTCTCTGGTCAGTCTCTATGGCCCCTCTCTATGGTTCCCCGGGCAGTCTCTCTGGTCGGTCTCTATGGTCGGTCTCTATGGTCGGTCTCTATGGTCGGTCTCTATGGTCGGTCTCTATGGCTGGTCTCTCTGGTCTCTCTGGTCAGTCTCTATGGTCGGTCTCTATGGTCGGTCTCTCTGGTCTCTCTGGTCAGTCTCTCTGGTCAGTCTCTATGGCCAGTCTCTCTGGTCTCTCTGGTCGGTCTCTCTGGTCAGTCTCTATGGCCGGTCTCTCTGGTCGGTCTCTCTGGTCGGTCTCTATGGCCGGTCTCTCTGGTCTCTCTGGCCGGTCTCTCTGGTCTCTCTGGTCGGTCTCTCTGGTCAGTCTCTCTGGTCAGTCTCTCTGGTCTCTCTGGCCGGTCTCTCTGGCCGGTCTCTATGGTCGGTCTCTATGGTCGGTCTCTCTGGTCGGTCTCTCTGGTCGGTCTCTATGGCCGGTCTCTCTGGACTCTCTGGTCGGTCTCTCTGGCCGGTCTCTCTGGTCTCTCTGGTCAGTCTCTATGCTCGGTCTCTATGCTCGGTCTCTCTGGTCGGTCTCTCTGGTCAGTCTCTATGGCCGGTCTCTCTGGTCTCTCTGGTCGGTCTCTCTGGTCAGTCTCTCTGGTCGGTCTCTCTGGTCAGTCTCTCTGGCCGGTCTCTCTGGCCGGTCTCTCTGGTCTCTCTGCTCGGTCTCTCTGGTCAGTCTCTATGGCCGGTCTCTCTGGTCTCTCTGGTCGGTCTCTCTGGTCAGTCTCTCTGGTCGGTCTCTCTGGTCGGTCTCTCTGGTCGGTCTCTCTGGCCGGTCTCTCTGGCCGGTCTCTCTGGCCGGTCTCTCTGGCCGGTCTCTCTGGTCTCTCTGGCCGGTCTCTCTGGTCTCTCTGGTCGGTCTCTCTGGTCAGTCTCTCTGGTCAGTCTCTCTGGTCTCTCTGGCCGGTCTCTCTGGCCGGTCTCTATGGTCGGTCTCTATGGTCGGTCTCTCTGGTCGGTCTCTCTGGTCGGTCTCTATGGCCGGTCTCTCTGGACTCTCTGGTCGGTCTCTCTGGCCGGTCTCTCTGGTCTCTCTGGTCAGTCTCTATGCTCGGTCTCTATGCTCGGTCTCTCTGGTCGGTCTCTCTGGTCAGTCTCTATGGCCGGTCTCTCTGGTCTCTCTGGTCGGTCTCTCTGGTCAGTCTCTCTGGTCGGTCTCTCTGGTCAGTCTCTCTGGCCGGTCTCTCTGGCCGGTCTCTCTGGTCTCTCTGCTCGGTCTCTCTGGTCAGTCTCTATGGCCGGTCTCTCTGGTCTCTCTGGTCGGTCTCTCTGGTCAGTCTCTCTGGTCGGTCTCTCTGGTCGGTCTCTCTGGTCGGTCTCTCTGGCCGGTCTCTCTGGCCGGTCTCTCTGGCCGGTCTCTCTGGTCTCTCTGGCCGGTCTCTCTGGTCTCTCTGGTCGGTCTCTCTGGTCAGTCTCTCTGGTCAGTCTCTCTGGTCTCTCTGGCCGGTCTCTCTGGCCGGTCTCTATGGTCGGTCTCTATGGTCGGTCTCTCTGGTCGGTCTCTCTGGTCGGTCTCTATGGCCGGTCTCTCTGGACTCTCTGGTCGGTCTCTCTGGCCGGTCTCTCTGGTCTCTCTGGTCAGTCTCTATGCTCGGTCTCTATGCTCGGTCTCTCTGGTCGGTCTCTCTGGTCAGTCTCTATGGCCGGTCTCTCTGGTCTCTCTGGTCGGTCTCTCTGGTCAGTCTCTCTGGTCGGTCTCTCTGGTCAGTCTCTCTGGCCGGTCTCTCTGGCCGGTCTCTCTGGTCTCTCTGCTCGGTCTCTCTGGTCAGTCTCTATGGCCGGTCTCTCTGGTCTCTCTGGTCGGTCTCTCTGGTCAGTCTCTCTGGTCGGTCTCTCTGGTCGGTCTCTCTGGCCGGTCTCTCTGGTCGGTCTCTCTGGCCGGTCTCTCTGGTCCCTCTGGCCCGTCTCGCTGGCCGGGGCCGTACCGGGAGGTCAGCAGCTCGGCGCTGGCCCAGCCCAGAGCGGCCACCAGGATGCGCAGCTGCCCCCGGCCCGGCCCCCGCCACAGCGCCCCCTGCAGCCCCAGCAGGTCCAGCACCTCCAGCGACGCCCGCAGGAACTCCTGGGACACACGGACAGACGGACGGGGGGACGCACGGACACCCACGGGACATGGGGGGACATGGGGACAGACGGACAATGGGGACACGATGGCGACACGTGGACAATGGGGACAGACGGACAATGAGGACAGACGGACACCCCCCCACCAGGGTCCACCCACCACCCATGGGGCACTCCTGGGTCCCTTTTTGAGGGGGGTTGGGGCATTCCTGGGTCCCTCTGGGGCACTCCTGGGTCCCCTCCCTCCACCCTTGGGGCACTCCTGGGTCCCTTTTTGGGGGGGTTTGGGGCACTCCTGGGTCCCTGGGGCACTCCTGGGTCCCTCCCACCACCTTCGGGGTACTCCTGGGTCCCTTGGGGCACTCCTGGGTCCCTCTCCCCACCCTTGGGGGCACTCATGGGTCCCTTGGGGCACTCCTGGGTCCCCTCCCACTACCCTTGGGGCACTCCTGGGTCCCTCTTAGGGGTGTTTGGGGCACTCCTGGGTCCCTCTGGGGCACTCCTGGGTCCCTCCCCCCACCCTTGGGGCATTCCTGGGTTCCTCTGGGGCATTCCTGGGTCCCTCTCAGGGGTGTTTGGGGCACTCCTGGGTCCCTTGGGGCACTCCTGGGTCCCCTCCCCTCCCTCTGGGGCACTCCTGGGTCCCTCGGGGCACTCCTGGGTCCCCACTCACCCCCAGCAGGTCGAACCCGCCCGACGGCCCCTCCCAGGTGGGGAAGAACGTGGCCAGAACCAGCATCTGGGGGACCCAGGCGTCCGGGGGGGACCCAGGCGTCCGGGAGGGACCCAGGCGTCCGGGAGGGACCCAGGCGTCCGGGGTGGGACCCAGACGTCCGGGACCCGCCCCCCCCAAACCCCTCCCAGTAACTCCCAGTAACTCCCAGTATTCCCCAAACACCTTCCCAGTGCCTCCCAGTGCTCCCAGTTCCCCCCAGAACCCTTCCCAGTAACCCCCAGTAACCCCTCCCAGTGCTCCCAGTTCCCCCCCAGTTCCCCCCCAGTCCCTCCCAGTTCCCCCCCAAACCCCATCCCAGTTCCTCCCAGTAACCCCCAGTGCCCCCAAAATCCCTTCCCAGTAACTCCCAGTGCTCCCAGTTACCCCCCAGTCCCCCCTCAAACCCCCTCACAGTTCCCCCCAGTTCCCTCCCAGTCCATCCCAGTATAAACCAGTTCCCGGCCGCACCTTTCCCAGTTGCACCAGTACGTAGGTGGCTCCGGCCTGGACGCAGCGCCAGAAGGCGCTGTACTCCGACCTGTCCCAGTATAGACCAGTATAGACCAGTATAGACCAGTACAAACCAGTATACACCCCCCCCGACCTTCCCAGCCACTGCACCGCGACCCGTCCCAGTATAGACCAGTATAGACCAGTATAGTCCAGTACACACCCCCCTGGCCTTCCCAGCCACTGTACTCGGACCTGTCCCAGTATAGACCAGTATAAACCAGTATAGACCAGTACACACCCCCCCGACCTTCCCGGTCACTGTACTGCGACCCCTCCCAGTATAGACCAGTATAGACCAGTATAGACCAGTACACACCCCCCTGACCTCCCCAGCCACTGTACTCGGACCTGTCCCAGTATAGACCAGTATAAACCAGTATAGACCAATATAGACCAGTACACACCCCCCCGACCTTCCCGGTCACTGTACTGCGACCCCTCCCAGTATAGACCAGTATAGACCAGTACACACCAGTACACAGCCCCTCTGACCTCCCCAGCCACTATACTCGGACCTGTCCCAGTATAGACCAGTATAAACCAGTATAGACCAGTATAAACGACTACAGACCAGTATAGACCAGTATAAACCCGTATAGACCAGTATGGACCAGTACACACCCCCAGACCTTCCCAGTCTCCCCCAGCTCCACCCCAGTTCATCCCAGTCCCTCCCAGTTCATCCCAGTCCCTCCCAGTCCATCCCAGTTCATCCCAGTGCTCCCAGTTCACTCACAGGCCGCTGCACTTGTACGTGATGAAATAGGGGAAATAGGCCAAAGCGAAACAGTTCCCGAAGTGAAACAACGTCATGGTGCAGGGACCCAGGCGTCCGGGGGACCCAGGAGTTCGGGGGGACCCAGGAGTTCGGGAGGGGACCCAGGAGTTCGGGAGGGGACCCAGGCGTCCGGGCGGTTGCGGGGCTGACCGGAAGCGCGGGCCGCAGTGCCCGGATGACGGCAGCCAATCAGAAGCGAGGCCACGCCCCCCGCCGGAACCGCCCGCCCGAACGCCTGGGTCCCCAGAACCCGCGGGGACCCCAAAAAAAACGCAAAATCCACCCAAAATTCGCCCCGAATCCCCCAAAAACTCATCGGGAACCAACCCCCCAGACACTGAGGAACCCCAAAACCCCAATTAAACTCCTCAGGAACCCCCAAAAACCCACAGGGACCCCCCAAAAAACCATCAGAGAGCCCAAAACTCCCAAATTTTCCCCAAATTCCCCCAAAAAAGCCGCCAGGGACCCCCCCCCGAAGCTTCGGGAATGTCCCGTTTTCTCTAAAAATCGTTTATTTGGCCCCAAAAATCGTGAGGATTTGGTCACTGCAGTTAAAAACAAACAAAAAAAAACCCCCACGGTCCCCAAAATGCCCCAAATGGCCCCAAAAAATACAGGCTCGGGGGGGACCCAGGAGTTCGGGAGGGACCCAGGAGTTCGGGGAGGGACCCAGGAGTTCGGGAGGGATCCAGAAGTGCCCCAGGGACCCAGGCGTCCGGGAGGGACCCAGGAGTTCGGGAGGGACCCAGGAGTTCGGGAGGGGACCCAGGAGTTCGGGAGGGACCCAGGAGTTCGGGGAGGGACCCAGGCGTCCGGGAGGGGACCCAGGAGTTCGGGAGGGGACCCAGGAGTTCGGGGAGGGACCCAGGAGTGCCCCAGGGACCCAGGAGTTCGGGGGGGACCCAGGAGTTCGGGAGGGACCCAGGAGTTCGGGGAGGGACCCAGGAGTGCCCCAGGGACCCAGGAGTGCCCCAGGGACCCAGGCGTCCGGGCCCCTCACACCACGAGACTCTCCCGGCTCAGGGCGTCGTTCTGGGGGGAAAAAGGGAAAAATCGGGGCTTTTGGGGGGACAAGGGAACCCCCAGACCCCCCAGAGGAGCCTCTGGGACCCCCAAAAACCCCAGAGCCCCCAAAACCCATCGGGACCCCCCAAAACCATCGGGACCCCCCCAAAACCCATCAGGGCCCCCCAAACCCCATCGGGACCCCCCAAACCCATCGGGACCCCCCAAAACCCATCAGGGCCCCCCAAATTCATCAGGACCCCCCCAAATCCATCAGGACCCCCCAAATCCATCAGGACCCCCCAAAACCCATCAGGACCCCCCAAATCCATGAGGACCCCCCAAAATCCATCGGGACCCCCCAAATTCATCAGGACCCCCCAAAATCCATCAGGACCCCCAAAATCCATCGGGACCCCCCAAAACCCATCGGGACCCCCCAAAATCCATCGGGACCCCCCAAATCCATCAGGACCCCCCAAAATCCATCAGGACCCCCCAAATCCATCAGGACCCCCCAAAATCCATCGGGGACCCCCAAAACCCATCAGGACCCCCCCAAAATCCATCAGGACCCCCCAAAACCCATCAGGACCCCCCAAATCCATCGGGACCCCCCAAAATCCATCGGGACCCCCCAAATTCATCAGGACCCCCCAAAACCCATCAGGACCCCCCAAAACCATCGGGGACCCCCCAAACCCATCAGGGCCCCCCAAAATCCATCAGGACCCCCCAAAATCCATCAGGACCCCCCAAAACCCATCGGGACCCCCCAAAACCATCAGGACCCCCCCAAAACCCATCGGGACCCCCCGAAATCCATCAGGACCCCCCAAATCCATCAGGACCCCCCAAAACCCATCGGGACCCCCCGAAATCCATCAGGACCCCCCAAATCCATCAGGACCCCCCAAAACCCATCGGGACCCCCCAAAATCCATCAGGGCCCCCCAAAACCATCGGGACCCCCCAAAACCATCGGGACCCCCCAAAATCCATCAGGACCCCCCAAAACCATCGGGACCCCCCAAAATCCATCGGGGACCCCCAAAACCCATCGGGGACCCCCCAAAATCCATCGGGGACCCCCAAAACCCATCGGGACCCCCCAAAACCATCGGGGACCCCCCAAAACCATCGGGGACCCCCCAAATCCATCAGGACCCCCCAAAACCATCAGGACCCCCCAAAACCCATCGGGACCCCCCAAATCCATCAGGACCCCCCAAATCCATCAGGACCCCCCCAAAACCCATCGGGACCCCCCAAAATCCCCGCCCCTCCCCCACCTTTCGCAGCCGCCGGGGGGACCCGTGGGGGCGGGGCCCCGCTTTGGCCACGCCCCCTCTGGCCACGCCCCCCGCCGGTTCCAGCCAATCGTCGCGGGACCTCGAGCGGGGGCGGGGCCCGGGGCTTCCCGCCAAAACCTCCGCCGAGCGGCAGCGCCCCCTGGAGGGGGGGAGGGGGGAGGGAGGGACCCAGGCGTCCGGGGGAGGGACCCAGGAGTTCGGGGGAGGGACCCAGGCGTCCGGCGGCTCGTGCAGGGAGGTGACGTCGCTGGGGGGAGGGGCTGAAAGAGACGGAGGGGACCCAGGAGTTCGGGGGGGACCCAGGAGTTCGGGAGGGACCCAGGAGTTCGGGGGGGACCCAGGAGTTCGGGAGGGGACCCAGGAGTTCGGGAGGGGACCCAGGAGTTCGGGGGGGGGACCCAGGAGTTCGGGGAGGGACCCAGGCGTTCGGGGGTCCCAGTAACTCCCAGTACCCCTCCCAGTTACTCCAGTAAATCCCAGTAACCTACTCCCAGTGACCCCTCCCAGTGCTCCCAGTATGTCCCAGTATGTCCCAGTCCCCTCCCAGTCCTCCCAGTGACCCCTCCCAGTATGCCCCAGTAACTCCCAGTATGCCCCAGTGCTCCCAGTATGCCCCAGTATGTCCCAGTGACCCCTCCCAGTATCTCCCAGTAACTCCCAGTATGTCCCAGTCTCTCCCAGTACCTCCCAGTATGCCCCAGTATCTCCCAGTATGTCCCAGTGACCCCTCCCAGTATCTCCCAGTACGTCCCAGTGCTCCCAGTGACCCCTCCCAGTCTCTCCCAGTACCTCCCAGTATGTCCCAGTCTCTCCCAGTATGCCCCAGTGCTCCCAGTGACCCCTCCCAGTCTCTCCCAGTCTCTCCCAGTACGTCCCAGTGCTCCCAGTATGTCCCAGTGACCCCTCCCAGTCTCTCCCAGTCTCTCCCAGTCTCTCCCAGTACGTCCCAGTGCTCCCAGTCCCACCTGTCTCGGCCGCTCCCGTCGGCTCCAGGAACCGCAGCAGGGGGAGGGGCGGGGCTGGGGGGACCCAGGCGTCCGGGAGGGACCCAGGCGTCCGGGGCTCCCAGTCACCCCAGTAACCCCCCCCAGCACCTCCCAGTAACCCCCCCCAGTGCTCCCAGTAACTCCCAGTTAAACCCCCCAGTGCTCCCAGTAACCCCCAGTAACCCCCCCCAGCACCTCCCAGTAACCCCCCCCAGTGCTCCCAGTAACTCCCAGTAACTCCCAGTAACTCCCAGTAGCCCCCCCCAGTGCTCCCAGTAACTCCCAGTAACCCCCCCCAGTGCTCCCAGTAACTCCCAGTAACTCCCAGTAACCCCCCCAGTGCTCCCAGTAACTCCCAGTAAGCCCCAGTAACCTCCCCAGTAATCACCAGTAACCCCCCCCAGTGCTCCCAGTAACTCCCAGTAACTCCCAGTTAAACCCCCCAGTGCTCCCAGTAAATCCCAGTAACTCCCAGTAACCCCCAATAACCCTCCCAGTAACTCCCAGTAACTCCCAGTAACCTCCCCAGTAACCACCAGTAAGCCCCCCCAGTGCTCCCAGTAACTCCCAGTTAAACCCCCCAGTGCTCCCAGTAACTCCCAGTAACTCCCAGTAACCCCCAATAACCCTCCCAGTGCTCCCAGTAACTCCCAGTTAGCCCCAGTAACCTCCCCAGTAACCACCAGTAACCCCCCCCAGTGCTCCCAGTAACTCCCAGTAACCCCCCCCAGTGCTCCCAGTAACTCCCAGTTAAACCCCCCAGTGCTCCCAGTAACTCCCAGTGCTCCCAGTAACCCCCCCCAGTAACTCCCAGTAACTCCCAGTAACCCCCCCCAGTGCTCCCAGTAACTCCCAGTAACCCCCCCCAGTGCTCCCAGTAACTCCCAGTTAAACCCCCCAGTGCTCCCAGTAACTCCCAGTAACTCCCAGTAACCCCCAATAACCCTCCCAGTGCTCCCAGTAACTCCCAGTTAAACCCCCCAGTGCTCCCAGTAACTCCCAGTAACTCCCAGTAACCTCCCCAGTAACCACCAGTAACCCCCCCAGTGCTCCCAGTAACTCCCCGTAACTCCCAGTAACTCCCAGTAACCCCCCCCAGTGCTCCCAGTAACTCCCAGTAACCCCCAGTAACCCTCCCAGTGCTCCCAGTGACCACACCCCCCCCCCCCCCCCCCCCCCATGGAAGGGACCCAGGTGTCCGGGGCTGTGACTGACGGGTGGCTGGATTGATTGACAGGTGTCAATCACTGACCTGCGTCACCCAGCAGGGGGGCGTGGGAGCCGCCGGGGGGACGGGTCGCACCAGTATCCCCAGTATGGCCCACTGCGGAAACCAGTATCGTAAACTGGGGGCACCAGTATCCCCAGTATGACCCACTGGTGTCGCCAAAAGGACCCAGGAGTGCCCCCAAACCCCCCAAATGGGACCCAGGAGTGCCCCAGAGGGACCCAGGAGTGCCCCAAAAGGACCCAGGAATGCCCCCAAACCCCCCAAATGGGACCCAGGAGTGCCCCAGAGGGACCCAGGAGTGCCCCAAAAGGACCCAGGAATGCCCCCAAACCCCCGAAATGGGACCCAGGAGTGCCCCAGAGGGACCCAGGAGTGCCCCAAAAGGACCCAGGAATGCCCCCAAACCCCCGAAATGGGACCCAGGAGTGCCCCAGAGGGACCCAGGAGTGCCCCAAAAGGACCCAGGAGTGCCCCCAAACCCCCCAAATGGGACCCAGGAGTGCCCCAGAGGGACCCAGGAGTGCCCCAAACCCCCCAAATGGGACCCAGGAGTGCCCCAAAAGGACCCAGGAATGCCCCCAAACCCCCCAAATGGGACCCAGGAGTGCCCCAGAGGGACCCAGGAGTGCCCCAAAAGGACCCAGGAATGCCCCCAAACCCCCGAAATGGGACCCAGGAGTGCCCCAGAGGGACCCAGGAGTGCCCCAAAAGGACCCAGGAATGCCCCCAAACCCCCGAAATGGGACCCAGGAGTGCCCCAGAGGGACCCAGGAGTGCCCCCAAACCCCCCAAATGGGACCCAGGAGTGCCCCAGAGGGACCCAGGAATGCCCCAAAAGGACCCAGGAGTGCCCCAGAGGGACCCAGGAGTGCCCCAAACCCCCCCAAATGGGACCCAGGAGTGCCCCAGAGGGACCCAGGAGTGCCCCAAAAGGACCCAGGAGTGCCCCCAAACCCCCCAAATGGGACCCAGGAGTGCCCCAGAGGGACCCAGGAGTGCCCCCAAACCCCTCAAATGGGACCCAGGAGTGCCCCAGAGGGACCCAGGAGTGCCCCAAAAGGACCCAGGAGTACCCCCAAACCCCCCAAATGGGACCCAGGAGTGCCCCAAAAGGACCCAGGAGTACCCCCAAACCCCCCCAAATGGGACCCAGGAGTGCCCCAGAGGGACCCAGGAGTGCCCCAAAAGGACCCAGGAGTGCCCCAAACCCCCCAAATGGGACCCAGGAGTGCCCCAAAAGGACCCAGGAGTACCCCCAAACCCCCCAAATGGGACCCAGGAGTGCCCCAGAGGGACCCAGGAGTGCCCCAAAAGGACCCAGGAGTGCCCCCAAACCCCCGAAATGGGACCCAGGAGTGCCCCAGAGGGACCCAGGAGTGCCCCAAAAGGACCCAGGAGTACCCCCAAACCCCCCAAATGGGACCCAGGAGTGCCCCAAAAGGACCCAGGAGTGCCCCCAAACCCCCCAAATGGGACCCAGGAGTGCCCCAGAGGGACCCAGGAGTGCCCCAAAAGGACCCAGGAGTGCCCCCAAACCCCCCAAATGGGACCCAGGAGTGCCCCAGAGGGACCCAGGAGTGCCCCAAAGGGACCCAAAAGGGACCCAGGAGTGCCCCAAAGGGACCCAGAAGGGACCCAGGAGTGCCCCGAAAGGACCCAGGAGTGCCCCAAAGGGACCCAGGAGTGCCCCGAAAGGACCCAGGAGCGCCCCAAAGGGACCCAGAAGGGACCCAGGAGTGCCCCAGAGGGACCCAGGAGTGCCCCAAAAGGACCCAGGAGTACCCCCAAACCCCCCAAATGGGACCCAGGAGTGCCCCAAAAGGACCCAGGAGTACCCCCAAACCCCCCCAAATGGGACCCAGGAGTGCCCCAGAGGGACCCAGGAGTGCCCCAAAAGGACCCAGGAGTGCCCCAAACCCCCCAAATGGGACCCAGGAGTGCCCCAGAGGGACCCAGGAGTGCCCCAAAAGGACCCAGGAGTGCCCCCAAACCCCCGAAATGGGACCCAGGAGTGCCCCAGAGGGACCCAGGAGTGCCCCAAAAGGACCCAGGAGTACCCCCAAACCCCCCAAATGGGACCCAGGAGTGCCCCAGAGGGACCCAGGAGTGCCCCAAAAGGACCCAGGAGTGCCCCCAAACCCCCCAAATGGGACCCAGGAGTGCCCCAGAGGGACCCAGGAGTACCCCCAAATCCCCCCAAATGGGACCCAGGAGTGCCCCAGAGGGACCCAGGAGTGCCCCAAAAGGACCCAGGAGTGCCCCCAAACCCCCCAAATGGGACCCAGGAGTGCCCCAAAAGGACCCAGGAGTACCCCCAAACCCCCCAAATGGGACCCAGGAGTCACTTGCTGGTGTCCCCAGTATCCCCAGTATGACCCACTGGTGCTCCCAGTATCACAAACTGGCGCTCCCAGTGCTCCCAGTGCCCAAACTGGTTTCACTCACCCAGGCTGTGGAGGGGGATGGGCGGGGGGGCGTGGCCATAAGCCCCGCCCCCTCCCCCGGAAGTCGCCGCTTTTCCCGCCCAATATACTGCGGGGAAGAAAGAGGACCCAGGCGTCCGGGGAGGCCACGCCCACTTCCAGGGGACCCAGGAGTGCCCCACAGGGACCCAGGAGTGCCCCAAAACCCCCCAAAAGGGACCCAGGAGTGCCCCACAGGGACCCAGGAGTGCCCCCAAACCCCACCAAATGGGACCCAGGAGTGCCCCAAAGGGACCCAGGAGTGCCCCCAAACCCCACCAAATGGGACCCAGGAGTGCCCCAAAGGGACCCAGGAGTGCCCCCAAACCCCACCAAATGGGACCCAGGAGTGCCCCACAGGGACCCAGGAGTGCCCCGAAACCCCCCAAAAAGGACCCAAGAATGCCCCGAAACCCCCCAAAAGGGACCCAGGAGTGCCCCAAAGGGACCCAGGAATGCCCCAAAGGGACCCAAAAGGGACCCAGGAGTGCCCCGAAAGGACCCAGGAGCGCCCCAGAGGGACCCAGGAGTGCCCCAAAAGGACCCAGGAGCGCCCCAGAGGGACCCAGGAGTGCCCCAAAGGGACCCAGGAGCGCCCCAAAGGGACCCCAGCAGTGCCCCAGAGGGACCCAGGAGCGCCCCAGAGGGACCCAGGAGTGCCCCAGAGGGACCCAAAAGGGACCCAGGAGTGCCCCGAAAGGACCCAGGAGCGCCCCAGAGGGACCCAGGAGTGCCCCAAAAGGACCCAGGAGCGCCCCAGAGGGACCCAGGAGTGCCCCAAAGGGACCCAGGAGTGCCCCAAAAGGACCCAGGAGTGCCCCCAAACCCCTCAAATGGGACCCAGGAATGCCCCGAAAGGACCCAGCAGTGCCGCGGGCAGGTGCCGCGGTGCCACTCACGGGCCTCGGGGCAGCAGCAGCGCTGGGGGCAGCAGGGGCAGCGCACGAGGCAGCAGCAGCTGTGGGGGCAGCACTGGCACCAGCACAGCCCCAGCGCCAGCGCCCCCAGTGCCGCTCCCAGTAACACCAGCACCACGAACAGCCAGTCTGCGGGGGGACGGCAGGGCTCAGCCGGGGGACCCAGGCGTCCGGGGGAGGCCCGAGCCCGCCCCCCAGAGAGCCCGGACGCCTGGGTCCCCCCTCCCGGACGCCTGGGTCCCCTCAGAACTCCTGGGTTCCCTCCCTATGGTCCCATCCCCAGACGCCTGGGTCCCCCCCGGACGCCTGGGTCCCCATTTCGGGTCCCCTCCCGGACGCCTGGGTCCCCTCCCTGGGTTGGGGGGAGGGGCTGGGAGCACTGGGAGGGGGTTACTGGGGTTTACTGGGAGTTCTGGAGGGACCCAGGAGTTCAGGGAGGACCCAGGAGTGCCCCAAGGACCCAAGAGTTCAGGAGGGACCCAGGAGTGCCCCAAGGGACCCAGGAGTTCGGCAGGGACCCAGGAGTTCTGGGGGGGACCCAGGAGTGCCCCAGGGACCCAGGAGTTCGGGAGGGACCCAGGAGTTCTGGGGAGGACCCAGGAGTGCCCCAAGGACCAAGAGTTCAGGAGGGACCCAGGAGTGCCCCAAGGGACCCAGGAGTTCGGCAGGGACCCAGTTGTTCGGGAGGGGACCCAGGAGTTCGGGAGGGGACCCAGGAGTTCTGGGGGACCCAGTTGTTCAGGAGGGGACCCAGGAGTGCCCCAGGGACCCAGGAGTTCAGGGGGGACCCAGGAGTTCTGGGGGACCCAGGAGTTCGGGAAGGGACCCAGGAGTTCGGGAAGGGACCCAGGAGTGCCCCAGGGACCCAGGAGTTCTGGAGGGACCCAGGAGTTCGGGAGGGACCCAGGAGTGCCCCAAGGGACCCAGGAGTTCGGGAGGGACCCAGGAGTTCGGGAGGGGACCCAGGAGTTCGGGAGGGGACCCAGGAGTGCCCCAAGGGACCCAGGAGTTCGGCAGGGACCCAGGAGTTCGGGAGGGACCCAGGCGCGCCCCAAGGGACCCAGGCGTTCGGGAGGGACCCAGGCGTTCGGGAGGGACCCAGGAGTGCCCCAGGGACCCAGGCGTTCGGGGCCCCTCGTTCCCAGTCCCGCCCAGCGCCCCCGTCTCACCCAGCACCAGCAGGTCGGTGTGTCCCTCGTTGTCCCCGCTCAGGTCCCCGGTCGAGCTCACCGTGCACACGTAGGTGCCGCTGTCCCCCCAGGCGGCCGCCCCCAGGCTCAGGTCAGCACCTGCCACCTCGGACCTCTCAGCTCTGACCTCCTGGGTCCCCCCACCCCGGATGCCTGGGTCCCTCCCGGACGCCTGGGTCCCTCCCGAACTCCTGGGTCCCCTCCCGAACTCCTGGGTCCCCTCCCGAACTCCTGGGTCCCCTCCCGAACTCCTGGGTCCCTCCCGGACGCCTGGGTCCCCTCCCGGACGCCTGGGTCCCTCCCAGACACCTGGGTCCCCCCCCGAACTCCTGGGTCCCTCCCGAACTCCTGGGTCCCTCCCGGACGCCTGGGTCCCTCCCGAACTCCTGGGTCCCCTCCCGAACTCCTGGGTCCCTCCCGGACGCCTGGGTCCCCTCCCGGACGCCTGGGTCCCTCCCAGACACCTGGGTCCCCCCCCGAACTCCTGGGTCCCTCCCGAACTCCTGGGTCTCCCCCCGAACTCCCGGGTCCCCTCCCGGACGCCTGGGTCCCTCCCGGACGCCTGGGTCCCTCCCAGAACTCCTGGGTCCCCCTCGAACTCCTGGGTCCCTCCCGAACTCCTGGGTCCCCTCCCGAACTCCTGGGTCCCTCCCGAACTCCTGGGTCCCTCCCAGAACTCCTGGGTCCCTCCCAGACTCCTGGGTCCCCTCCCGAACTCCTGGGTCCCAATTTCCCAAACCTCCCAATATCCCCAACATCTCCCTGGTGTCCCCAATGTCCCCAGTGTCCCCAAACTCCCCAATATCCCCAATGTCCCTAACGTCCCCAACCCTCCCAATGTCCCCAACACCCCCAGTGTCCCCAATGTCCCCAAAGCCCCCAATGTCCCCCCAACATCCCCAACCCCCCAATGTCCCGAATGTCCCCCATGATCCCCCAATGTCCCCAACATCCCCAATGTCCCCAACGTCCCCAACACCCTCAATGTCCCCAATGACCCCAATGTCCCCCATGACCCCCCAATGCCCCCAACCCCCCAATGTCCCCAACACCCCCAGTGTCCCCAAAGACCCCCAACCCCCACAACGTCCCCAAGACCCCCAATGTCCCCAATGACCCCCCAATGTCCCCCATGACCCCCCAATGTCCCCCATGACCCCCCAATGTCCCCCATGACCCGCAAACACCCCAATGTCCCCAATGAGCCCCCAATGTCCCCCATGACCCGCAAACACCCCAATGTCCCCAATGAGCCCCCAATGTCCCCCATGACCCCCCAATGTCCCCCATGACCCCCCAATGTCCCCCATGACCCGCAAACACCCCAATGTCCCCAATGAGCCCCCAATGTCCCCCATGACCCCCCAATGTCCCCAATGACCCCCAAACACCCCAATGTCCCCAATGAGCCCCCAATGTCCCCAACGCCCCCAACACCCCCAATGACCCCAATGTCCCCAATGACCCCAATGTCCCCAACCCCCCCAATGACCCCAACACCCCCAACATCCTCAATGTCCCCAATGTCCCCAATGACCCCAATGTCCCCAACCCCCCCAATGACCCCAACCACCCCAATGTCCCCAATGACCCCCCAATGTCCCCAACGTCCCCAACGTCCCCAATGCCCCCAATGACCCCCCAATGTCCCCAATGTCCCGAATGCCCCCAATGACCCCCCAATGTCCCCAACGCCCCCAACCCCCCCAATGACCCCAATGCCCCCAACGACCCCAATGACCCCAATGTCCCCAACGCCCTCAATGACCCCCCAATGTCCCCAACGTCCCCAATGTCCCCAACGCCCCCAACCCCCCCAATGACCCCAACACCTCCAATGTCCCCCATGACCCCCAACGTCCCCAACCCCCCAATGTCCCCAAAGCTCCCAATGTCCCCAATGTCCCCAACCCCCCCAATGTCCCCAACGTCCCCAACCCCCCCAACCCCCCCCGTCCCCCCGTCACCTCCTCGGATGGTGACGCCGCGCCCCCGGTACGCGTCCCCCAGCGTCACCGTGTCCCCCTGCTTGGCGGCCACGATGCGCACGGGACACGAGTCCCCGTCCCCGTCCCCCCCCCGGGGACACGGCGCCTTGAACTTCCAGGTGACGATGGGGGGGACGTCGTCGGGGGCCGGCGGGAAGCGGCAGCGCAGCAGCACGGGCTGGAACGGCAGCGCCACGTAACGCGCCTGCGGGACGCTCACCGGCACCGGCGACACCGGGGGCACGGGCGCTGCGGACACGGCGGGGACGTGGCTGGGGGGGGGACACCCGGACGCCTGGGTCCCCTCCCGGACGCCTGGGTCCCCTCCCGAACTCCTGGGTCCCTCCCGGACGCCTGGGTCCCCTCCTGAACTCCTGGGTCCCCTCCCAGATGCCTGGGTCCCTCCCGGACGCCTGGGTCCCCTCCTGAACTCCTGGGTCCCCTCCCGGATGCCTGGGTCCCCTCCCGGATGCCTGGGGCCTCTCCCGGACGCCTGGGTCCCCTCCTGAACGCCTGGGTCCCCTCCTGAACTCCTGGGTCCCCTCCCGGACGCCTGGGTCCCCTCCCGAACTCCTGGGTCCCTTCCCAAACTCCTGGGTCCCCTCCCGAACTCCTGGGTCCCCTCCCGGACGCCTGGGTCCCCTCCTGAACTCCTGGGTCCCTCCCGGACTCCTGGGTCCCCTCCTGAACTCCTGGGTCCCTCCCGGACACCTGGGTCCCTCCCGGACGCCTGGGTCCCCTCCTGAACTCCTGGGTCCCTCCCGGACGCCTGGGTCCCTCCTGGACGCCTGGGTTCCCTCCTGAACTCCTGGGTCCCCTCTCGAACTCCTGGGTCCCCTCCCGGACGCCTGGGTCCCCTCCCGGACGCCTGGGTCCCCTCCCGGACGCCTGGGTCCCTCCCGAACTCCTGGGTCCCCTCCCGGACGCCTGGGTCCCTCCTGAACTCCTGGGTCCCTCCTGAACTCCTGGGTCCCCTCCCGGACGCCTGGGTCCCCTCCCGAACTCCTGGGTCCCTTCCCAAACTCCTGGGTCCCTCCCGAACTCCTGGGTCCCTTCCCAAACTCCTGGGTCCCTCCTGAACTCCTGGGTCCCCTCCCGGACGCCTGGGTCCCTCCCGGACACCTGGGTTCCCTCCTGAACTCCTGGGTCCCCTCCCGGACGCCTGGGTCCCCTCCCGGACGCCTGGGTCCCCTCCTGAACTCCTGGGTCCCCTCCCCGAACTCCTGGGTCCCCTCCAGAACTCCTGGGTCCCCTCCCGGACGCCTGGGTCCCTCCCGGACGCCTGGGTCCCCTCCTGAACTCCTGGGTCCCTCCCGGACGCCTGGGTCCCCTCCCGAACTCCTGGGTCCCCTCCCGGACGCCTGGGTCCCCTCCCAAACTCCTGGGTCCCTCCCGGACGCCTGGGTCCCTCCCGGACGCCTGGGTCCCTGGCCCCCTGGCTCTTGTCCCCCCTCAATTCTCCCCAAAACCTCTTAATTGCTCCTTAATTACCCACAATTACACCAAGTTCCCCCTCGTTAATTACCACCCAATTCCCTTAATTACCCCATTAATTAAGTCCCATGCCTCCGATTTCCCTATTAATTAACCCCCACCCCCCAATTAGCTCCTCAAATCCCCAAAGCCCCTTAATTACCCCCTTAATTAGCCCAAAGCCCTTAATTACCCCATGAATTAACCCCCCCAATCAGCCCCCAGCACCTTAATTACCCCTCGGGCCCCCAATTACCCCAATAATTAGCCCAAATACGCTTTGTTACTCCCTTAATTAACCCCCGGGACCCCTGGTTAGCCCCTTAATTACCCCCCAGACCGTTAATTACCCCCTTAATTAACCCCCAACCCCCCCCAAAAGCCCCTCAACTCCCCCCTTAATTACCCCCCGACCCCCTAATTACCCCCTCAACCAACCCCCCGGCCCCTTAATTACCCGCCAGGCCCTTAATTACCCGCCAGGCCCTTAATTACCCCCCTAATTAACGCGTTAATTGGGCCCCGGGCGCACCCAGCAGCGCCAGCAGCGCGGCCACGGCGGCCATGGCGCGGGTGGGCGGGGCCAGGTGCGCCGGGCCCCGCCCACTTCCGGGCTGGCCACGCCCCCTCCCATTCACCTGCGCCCCTCGCCCCGCCCACCGCCGCCCCCGGCCACGCCCCCCGCGGGCAGGTGCGGGCGAGACCAACGCGGCGGCGCCGCGGGGGGGGGGACGGGGAGGGATTTTGGGGTAAAAAAGGGGGAAATCGGGGTCGAATCTCGCCGGGGGTTTTTTTTGGGGGGTCCCCGAGCCCCCACAGACCCCAGTGACCCCTCTGGAGAACGGGGGGGGTGAGGGGAGGTGGGGGAGGGGGCGCGTATTCCTGCCCCCCCCCCCCCCCGTGCTGCTGCACATTTTGGGGCTTAAAACCAGGTGTCCGGGGTCCCAGTTGACGCCCAAGGGTGTTGGGGGGACCCAGGAGTTCGGGGGAGGACCCAGGCGTTCGGGGGGGGACCCAGGCGTTCGGGAGGGAACCCAGGAGTTCGGGGGGGACCCAGGAGTTCGGGGGGGGACCCAGGCGTTCGGGAGGGACCCAGGAGTTCGGGAGGGAACCCAGGAGTTCGGGGGGGACCCAGGCGTTCGGGGGGGGACCCAGGAGTTCGGGAAGGACCCAGGCGTTCGGGAGGGGACCCAGGCGTTCGGGGGGGACCCAGGAGTTCGGGGGGGACCCAGGCGTTCGGGAGGGAACCCAGGAGTTCGGGAGGGACCCAGGTGTTCGGGAAGGACCCAGGCGTTCGGGAGGGGACCCAGGCGTTCGGGAGAGACCCAGGAGTTCGGGAGGGACCCAGGAGTTCGGGAGGGACCCAGGAGTTCGGGGGGGGGACCCAGGCGTTCGGGGGGGGACCCAGGCGTTCGGGGGGGGACCCAGGAGTTCGGGGGGGGACCCAGGCGTTCGGGAGGGGACCCAGGCGTTCGGGAGGGACCCAGGCGTTCGGGGGGGGACCCAGGCGTTTGGGAAGGACCCAGGAGTTCGGGAAGGACCCAGGCGTTCGGGCCACAGGGTGTCATTAGGGCCTATTG
Source organism: Caloenas nicobarica (assembly GCF_036013445.1). Lineage (NCBI taxonomy): Eukaryota > Metazoa > Chordata > Aves > Columbiformes > Columbidae > Caloenas > Caloenas nicobarica. Next base: position 122,310 of record NC_088278.1, read on the forward strand.
TGTCTCCCAAGGACCCAGGCGTCCGGGCGGGACCCAGGCGTCCGGGGTGGCCCTGCCCCCCCTGCCCTCCCCCCCTCCCCCTGGTACATAATCCCGGCCCCTCCCCCCCACCCTCACACTCGGACGCCTGGGTCCCTTCCCCGGACGCCTGGGTCCCTCCTCAGGGCACCCACTTCGTACTGGTAAGTGGGGGGACGGGGGGGTCCCCGGACGCCTGGGTCCCACCCGAACACCTGGGTCCCTCTCGGATGCCTGGGTCCCTCAGAACTCCTGGGTCCCCCCCGGACGCCTGGGTCCCTCAGAACTCCTGGGTCCCCCCCGGACGCCTGGGTCCCTCAGAACTCCTGGGTCCCCCCCGGATGCCTGGGTCCCTCAGAACTCCTGGGTCCCTCCCGGACGCCTGGGTCCCTCAGAACTCCTGGGTCCCTCCCCGGACGCCTGGGTCCCTCCCGGACGCCTGGGTCCCTCAGAACTCCTGGGTCCCTCTCGGATGCCTGGGTCCCTCAGAACTCCTGGGTCCCTCCCCGGATGCCTGGGTCCCTCAGAACTCCTGGGTCCCTCAGAACTCCTGGGTCCCTCCCCGGACGCCTGGGTCCCCCCCGGACGCCTGGGTCCCTCAGAACTCCTGGGTCCCTCCCCGGACACCTGGGTCCCTCCCCGGACGCCTGGGTCCCTCCCGGACGCCTGGGTCCCTCAGAACTCCTGGGTCCCTCCCCGGACGCCTGGGTCCCTCAGAACTCCTGGGTCCCTCCCCGGACGCCTGGGTCCCTCAGAACTCCTGGGTCCCTCAGAACTCCTGGGTCCCTCCCGGATGCCTGGGTCCCTCAGAACTCCTGGGTCCCTCCCCGGACGCCTGGGTTCCTCAGAACTCCTGGGTCCCCCCGGACGCCTGGGTCCCCCCTGGACGCCTGGGTCCCTCAGAACTCCTGGGTCCCCCCCGGACGCCTGGGTTCCTCAGAACTCCTGGGTCCCTCCCCGGACGCCTGGGTCCCTCCCGGACGCCTGGGTCCCTCAGAACTCCTGGGTCCCTCAGAACTCCTGGGTCCCTCCCGGATGCCTGGGTCCCTCAGAACTCCTGGGTCCCTCCCCGGACGCCTGGGTTCCTCAGAACTCCTGGGTCCCCCCTGGACGCCTGGGTCCCCCCTGGACGCCTGGGTTCCTCAGAACTCCTGGGTCCCCCCGGACGCCTGGGTCCCTCAGTGGTGACCCAGGGGACCCAGGTGTCCGGGTGTCCCCCCCCTCTTCCCCTTGTCGGGGGGAGGTGACATCACTCTGTCTCGGGGACAAATGTCCCCTTGTGGCCTCGGTGGCACCACCAGGCTCTGCAGGGACCCAGGCGTCCGGGAGGGACCCAGGCATCCGGGTGGGGACCCAGGAGTTCGGGAGGGGACCCAGGAGTTCGGGAGGGACCCAGGCGTCCGGGGGTGGGGGACACACAGAGGGTCCCTTTGTCCCCTGGGGCCGTGGGGGTGACACCGGCGCGTCAGGAATGTGTCCGATGGCAGCGTGGGGGGGACCCAGGAGTTCGGGGAGGGACCCAGGAGTGCCCCAGGGACCCAGGAGTGCCCCAGAGACCCAGAGGTTCAGGAGGGACCCAGGAGTGCCCCAGGGACCAGGAGTTCAGGGAGGGGACCCAGGCGTTCGGGAGGGGACCCAGGCGTTCGGGAGGAGACCCAGGCGTTCGGGAGGGACCCAGGCGTTCCAGAGGGACCCAGGCGTCCGGGAGGGACCCAGGCGTCCGGGGGGGAGGGGCCGCTGGGGCTGTTGTCACTTGTCACCGCCTGGGACCGTCAGGCACTGGGGACAATGGGGACAATGGGGGACAGTGACGGGGCGGGGGGGGGGCCGGGGACAATGGGGACAGTTGGGGACAATGGGAGACAGTGACACTGGGACAGACTGGGGACACTGGGAGGGGACACGGGGGGTTACTGGTTATACTGGGAGGGGACATTGGGGATACTGGTTATACTGGGAGGGGACACTGGGGGATACTGGGAGATACTGGGAGAGGACATTGGGGACACTGGTTATACTGGGAGGGGACATTGGGGATACTGGTTATACTGGGAGAGGACATTGGGGACACTGGTTATACTGGGAGGGGACATTGGGGATACTGGTTATACTGGGAGGGGACACTGGGGACACTGGGGGACAATAGAGGGCACTGGGAGGGAACGTTGGGGACACTGGGGCATACTGGTTATACTGGGAGGGGACACTGGGGGATACTGGGAGGGGACATTGGGGATACTGGGGGATACTGGGAGATACTGGGAGGGGACATTTGGGATACTGGTTATACTGGGAGGGGACACTGGGGACACTGGGGGATACTGGTTATACTGGGAGGGGACACTGGAAGACAATGGGAGGGAACCGTTAGGATACTGGAGGATACTGGGACATACTGGGAAGGAACATTGGGGACACTGGGGCATACTGGTTATACTGGGAGGGGACACTGGGGGATACTGGGAGATACTGGGAGGGGACATTGGGGACACTGGGGGACACTGGTTATACTGGGAGGGGACATTTGTGATACTGGTTATACTGGGAGGGGACACTGGGGGATACTGGTTATACTGGGAGGGGACATTGCGGACACTGGGGGATACTGGGAGGGGACATTTGGGATACTGGTTATACTGGGAGGGGACACTGGGGACACTGGGGCATACTGGTTATACTGGGAGAGGACACTGGGGGATACTGGGAGATACTGGGAGGGGACATTGGGGACACTGGTTATACTGGGAGGGGACACTGGGGACACTGGGAGATACTGGGAGGGGACATTGGGGACACTGGTTATACTGGGAGGGGACACTGGGGACACTGGGGGATACTGGTTATACTGGGAGAGGACATTGGGGACACTGGTTATACTGGGAGGGGACACTGGAAGACAATGGGAGGGAACCCTTAGGATACTGGAGGATACTGGGACATACTGGGAAGGAACATTGGGGACACTGGGAGGGGACATTGGGGACACTGGGGCATACTGGTTATACTGGGAGGGGACACTGGGGGATACTGGGAGATACTGGGAGGGGACATTGGGGACACTGGGGGACACTGGTTATACTGGGAGGGGACATTTGGGATACTGGTTATACTGGGAGGGGACACTGGGGGATACTGGGAGATACTGGGAGGGGACATTGGGGACACTGGGGGACACTGGTTATACTGGGAGGGGACATTTGGGATACTGGTTATACTGGGAGGGGACACTGGGGGATACTGGGAGATACTGGGAGGGGACATTGGGGACACTGGGGGATACTGGTTATACTGGGAGGGGACATTGGGGGATACTGGGAGATACTGGGAGGGGACATTTGGGATGCTGGTTATACTGGGAGGGGACACTGGGGACACTGGGGCATACTGGGAGATACTGGGAGGGAATGTTGGGTACACTCGGGATACTGGGACGTACTGGGAGGGGACGTTGGGGACACTGGTTGTACTGGGAGGGGATACTGGGTGCACTGGTTATACTGGGAGGGGACACTGGGGACACTGGTTATACTGGGAGGGGACAGCGAGGGCCCTGGGGGATACTGGGATGTACTGGGAAGAAATGTTGGGGACAATGGGGGACACTGGTTATACTGGGAGGGGACACTGGTTATACTGGGAGGGGACACTGGGGACACTGGGAGGGGGCACTGGGGACACTGGGGGATACTGGGACATACTGGGAGGGGACACTGGTTATACTGGGAGGGGACACTGGGGACACTGGGGGACACTGGTTATACTGGGAGGGGACACTGGGGACACTGGGGGACACTGGTTATACTGGGAGGGAACACTGGGGACACTGGGGGACACTGGGGGACACTGGTTGTACTGGGAGGGGACACTGGGGACACTGGGAGGGGACACTGGTTGGCGCTGGGGATACTGGTGGCGCTGGGAGGGGACGCGGGTTGTACTGGGGACACTGGTGTCCCCCCAGTCCCCGCCATGGCCCCGCTGGTCGCCGCCCTCCCCAGTTTGGTGCTGCTGGTGACGCTGCCCCCAGGTACTGGGAGGGACTGGGAGGGACTGGGATGAACTGGGGGGAACTGGGGGGAACTGGGAGGGACTGGGAGGGACTGGGATGGACTGGGAGGGGACTGGGAGGAACTGGGAGGGACTGGGAGGAACTGGGAGGGACTGGGATGGACTGGGAGGGGACTGGGAGGAACTGGGGGGAACTGGGAGGGACTGGGAGGGACTGGGGGGAACTGGGAGGGACTGGGAGGGAACTGGGAGGGACTGGGAGGGACTGGGAGGAACTGGGATGAACTGGGATGAACTGGGAGGGGACTGGGGGGAACTGGGAGGGACTGGGATAAACTGGGATGAACTGGGATGAACTGGGAGGGACTGGGGGGAACTGGGAGGGAACTGGGATGAACTGGGAGGGAACTGGGAGGGACTGGGATAAACTGGGATGAACTGGGATGAACTGGGAGGGAACTGGGATGGACTGGGAGGGACTGGCAGGGACTGGGGGGAACTGGGGGGAACTGGGGGGAACTGGGAGGGAACTGGGATGGCCATAATAGCTCCCCCAGAACCCCATTATCAGACCCCATAACTCCTCAAATCCCCATTATTATCCCTAACAGCCCCCAAACCCCCATTATTAGCCCCAATAGACCCCCGAACCCCCATTATTAGACCCCAGAGGATGCTCAGAACCCCATTATCAGACCCCATAGCCCCCCCGAACCCCCTTATTAGCCCCAATAGACCCCCGAACCCCATCATCAGCCCCCATAGCCCCCCGAACCCCGTCATTAGCCCCAATAGACCCCCCAGAACCCCATTATCAGACCCCAGAGCCCCCCCAGAACCCCATTATTAGCCCCAATACCCCCCCAATCCCCATTATCCGACCCCATAGCCCCCCCAAACCCCGTCATTAGCCCCAATAGACCCCCCGAACCCCCTTATTAGCCCCAATAGCCCCCCCAAACCCCATTATCAGACCTCATAGCCCCCCCGAACCCCCTTATTAGTCCTAATACACCCCCAATCCCCATTATTAGCCCCAATATACCCCCCGAACCCCCTTATCAGCCCCCATAGCCCCCCCAAACCCCATCATTAGCCCCAATAGCCCCCCCAAACCCCATTATCAGCCCCCATAGCCCCCCGAACCCCATTATCAGACCCCATAGCCCCCCCAAACCCCATTATTAGCCCTAATACACCCCCAAATCCCCATCATTAGCCCCAATAGAGCCCCCCAATCCCCATCACCAGCCGCCATAGCCCCCTGAGCCCCGTCATCAGCCCCAATATACCCCCCGAACCCCATTATCCGCCCCCATAGCTCCTCCAAACCCCATTATTAGCCCCAATAGACCCCCTCGAACCCCCTTATCAGCCCCCATAGCCCCCCCAGAACCCCATTATCAGCCCCCATAGCCCCCCCAAACCCCATTATTAGCCCCAATAGACCCCCTGAACCCCCTTATCAGCCCCCATAGCCCCCCCAGAACCCCATTATCAGACCCAATGGCCCCCCCAAACCCCATTATTAGCCCCAATATACCCCCCAATCCCCCTTATCAGCCCCCATAGCCCCCCGAACCCCGTCATGAGCCCTAATAGACCCCCCAGAACCCCATCACCAGCCCCCATAGCCCCCCTGAACCTCATCATTAGCCCCAATATACCCCCCAATCCCCATCATTAGCCCAAATAGAGCCCCCGAACCCCATTATCAGACCCCGTAGCTCCTCCAAACCCCATTATTAGCCCCAATATACCCCCCGAACCCCCTTATTAGCCCCAATAGACCCTTGAACCCCGTCATGAGCCCTAATAGACCCCCCAGAACCCCATTATCAGCCCCCATAGCCCCCCAATCCCCATTATTAGACCCAATATACCCCGCAAACCCCCTTATTGAGCCCCAATAGACCCTCGAACCCCGTCATTAGCCCCAATAGACCTCCCAGAACCCCATTATCAGACCCCATAGCCCCCCGAACCCCCTTATTAGCCCCAATAGCCCCCCCAAACCCCATTATCAGACCCCATAGCCCCCCCGAACCCCATTATCAAACCCAATAGCCCCCCAATCCCCATCACCAGCCCCAATATACCCCCCCAAACCCCCATTATCAGACCCCATAGCCCCCCGAACCCCCTTATCAGCCCTAATAGACCCCCCAGAACCCCATTATCAGACCCCATAGCCCCCCTGAACCCCATCATTAGCCCCAATAGCCCCCCAATCCCCATTATCAGACCCCGTAGCCCCCCGAACCCCATCATTAGCCCCAATATACCCCCCCGAACCCCCATTATTAGACCCCATAGCCCCCCTGAACCCCCTTATTAGCCCCAATAGCCCCCCCCAGAACCCCCTTATTAGCCCCAATAGCCCCCTGAACCCCGTCATTAGCCCAAATATACCCCCCAATTCCCATTATCAGACCCCATAGCCCCCCCCAAACCCCCTTATTAGCCCCAATATACCCCCTGAACCCCATTATCAGCCCCAATAGAGCCCCCGAACCCCATCATCAGCCCCCATAGCCCCCCCAATCCCCATCATTAGCCCCAATATACCCCCCAAATCCCATCATGAGCCCCAATAGACCCCCCAGAACCCCATTATCAGACCCCATAGCCCCCCTGAACCCCATCATTAGCCCCAATAGCCCCCCAATCCCCATTATCAGACCCCGTAGCCCCCCCGAACCTCCTTATTAGCCCCAATAGACCCCCTGAACCCCCATTATTAGACCCCATAGCTCCTCCAAATCCCATTATTAGCCCCAATATACCCCCTGAACCCCATTATCAGCCCCAATAGCCCCCCGAACCCCATCATGAGCCCCAATATACCCCCCAATCCCCATTATCCGACCCCATAGCCCCCCCAGAACCCCATTATTAGCCCTAATACACCCCCAAATCCCCATCATTAGCCCCAATAGAGCCCCCCAATCCCCATCACCAGCCCCCATAGCCCCCCGAGCCCCGTCATCAGCCCCAATATACCCCCCCGAACCCCATTATTAGCCCCAATAGACCCCCCAATCCCCGTTATTAGCCCCAATAGACCCCCAGAACCCCATCATCAGCCCCCATAGCTCCTCCAAACCCCATTATTAGCCCCAATATACCCCCCGAACCCCCTTATCAGCCCCCATAGACCCCCGAACCCCATCATTAGCCCCAATATACCCCCTGAACCCCCATTATCCGACCCCATAGCCCCCCTGAACCCCATCATTAGCCCCAATAGCCCCCCAATCCCCATTATTAGCCCCAATATATTCCCCAATCCCCATTATTAGCCCCAATAGCCCCCCCGAACCCCCTTATCAGCCCCCATAGCCCCCTGAACACTGTCATTAGCCCCAATAGACCCCCCAATCCCCATTATCAGACCCTGTAGGCCCCCGAACCCCCATCATCAGCCCCCATAGCCCCCTGAACCCCGTCATTAGCCCCAATAGCCCCCCCAGAACCCCATTATCAGCCCCCATAGCCCCCCAATCCCCATTATTAGACCCAATATACCCCCCAAACCCCCTTATTGAGCCCCAATAGACCCTCGAACCCCGTCATGAGCCCTAATAGCTCCTCCAAACCCCATTATTAGCCCCAATATACCCCCTCGAACCCCCTTATCAGACCCCATAGCCCCCCCAGAACCCCATTATCAGACCCAATGGCCCCCCCAATCCCTATTATTAGCCCCAATATACCCCCTTGAACCCCGTCATCAGCCCCCATAGCCCCCCAAACCCCGTCATGAGCCCCAATAGTCCCCCCAGAACCCCATTATCAGACCCCATAGCCCCCCAAACCCCCATTATTAGCCCCAATATACCCCCCAATCCCCATTATCAGACCCCATAGCCCCCCCGAACCCCATTATTAGCCCTAATACACCCCCAAATCCCCATCATTAGCCCCAATAGAGCCCCCGAACCCCATCATTAGCCCCAATATACCCCCCAAATCCCATCATGAGCCCCAATAGCCCCCCCAGAACCCCATTATTAGCCCCAATAGACCCCCCCAATCCCCATCATTAGCCCCAATATACCCCCCAATTCCCATTATCAGAACCTGTAGCCCCCCCAGAACCCCCTTATCAGCCCCAATAGCCCCCCGAACCCCATCATGAGCCCCAATAGCCCCCCCAGAACCCCATTATTAGCCCCAATAGCCCCCCCAAACCCCGTCATCAGCCCCAATATACCCCCCGAACCCCCTTATCAGCCCCCATAGCCCCCCAATCCCCATCATTAGCCCCAATATACCCCCCAATCCCCATCACCAGCCCCCGTAGACCCCCGAACCCCATCATTAGCCCCAATATACCCCCCAATTCCCATTATCAGACCCCATAGCTCCCCCAGAACCCCATTATTAGCCCCAATAGCCCCCCCAAACCCCCTTATCAGACCCCATAGCACCCCCAAACCCCATTATCAGCCCCAATAGCCCCCCCAGAACCCCATTATTAGCCCCAATAGCCCCCCCAATCCCCATTATTAGCCCCAATATACCCCCCAATCCCCATTATCAGACCCCATAGCCCCCCTAAACCCCATCATTAGCCCCAATACACCCCCAGAACCCCATTATCAGCCCCCATAGCCCCCCCAGAACCCCATTATTAGCCCCAATAGCCCCCCCAATCCCCATCATTAGCCCCAATATACCCCCCAAACCCCATTATTAGCCGCAATAGACCCCCTGAACCCCATCACCAGCCCCCATACCCCCCCAGAACCCCGTCATTAGCCCTAATAGACCTCCCAGAACCCCATTATTAGCCCTAAGAGACCCCCAAACCCCATTATTAGCCCCAATAGACCCCCCGAACCCCATCACCAGCCCCCATAGCCCCCCAATCCCCCTCCCCATCCCCGACGCCTCCGTCCCGCCGTCCGGCAGGCGCGGCCGGGGCTCCGTGGGCCGCCTGGCTGCCCCCGCGCGTGGCGGGGCTGTCGGGCTCCTGCGCGGCCGTGCGCTGCCGCTTCTCCTTCCCCGACGAGCTGCGGGCGCCGCGGCCGGGGGGGCTCTGGCTGTTCGGCAGCCCGTACCCCCGCGGCCTCCCGCCCGTGGTGGCGCGCTCGCGGGGCGGCCGCGTCCACGAGAGCTTCGCGGGCCGCGCCAGGCTGGCGGGGGACACGGCGCAACGCGACTGCTCGCTGCGCCTCGGGCCGCTCGGCCCCGAGCTGGCCGGGAAATATTATTTCCGGGGGGACCTGGGGGGTTACAACCAGTTCAGCTTCTCGGAGCATACGGAGCTGGAGGTGTGGGGTGAGTTCTTGGGGGGGCCGGACGCCTGGGTCCCTTTTTGGTTTAGGGCTCCCGGACGCCTGGGTCCCTTTTGGTTTAGGGCTCCCGGACGCCTGGGTCCCTTTTTTATGGGGTGCAGGGGGCTCCCGGACGCCTGGGTCCCCTTTTGGTTTAGGGCTCCCGGACGCCTGGGTCCCATTTTTATGGGGTGCAGGGGGCTCCCGGACGCCTGGGTCCCTTTTTGGTTTAGGGCTCCCGGACACCTGGGTCCCTTTTGGTTTAGGGCTCCCGGATGCCTGGGTCCCTTTTTGGTTTAGGGCTCCCGGACGCCTGGGTCCCTTTTGGTTTAGGGCTCCCGGACGCCTGGGTCCTTCTTTATGGGGTGCAGGGGGCTCCCGGACGCCTGGGTCCCTTTTTGCTTTAGGGCTCCCGGACACCTGGGTCCCTTTTTGGTTTAGGGCTCCCGGACGCCTGGGTCCTTCTTTATGGGGTGCAGCGGGCTCCCGGACGCCTGGGTCCCTTTTTGGTTTAGGGCTCCCGGACGCCTGGGTTCTTCTTTATGGGGTGCAGGGGGCTCCCGGACGCCTGGGTCCCCTTTTGGTTTAGGGCTCCCGGACGCCTGGGTCCCTTTTAGTTTAGGGCTCCCGGATGCCTGGGTCCCTTTTAGGTTTAGGGCTCCCGGACGCCTGGGTCCCTTTTGGTTTAGGGCTCCCGGACGCCTGGGTCCTTCTTTATGGGGTGCAGCGGGCTCCCGGACGCCTGGGTCCCTTTTTGGTTTAGGGCTCCCAGACGCCTGGGTCCTTCTTTATGGGGTGCAGGGGGCTCCCGGATGCCTGGGTCCCTTTTTGGTTTAGGGCTCCCGGACGCCTGGGTCCCTTTTTATGGGGTGCAGGGGGCTCCCAGACGCCTGGGTCCCTTTTTAGTTTAGGGCTCCCGGACGCCTGGGTCCCTTTTAGTTTAGCGCTCCCGGACGCCTGGGTCCCTTTTGGTTTAGGGCTCCCGGACGCCTGGGTCCCTTTTTGGTTTAGGGCTCCCGGACGCCTGGGTCCCCTTTTGGTTTAGGGCTCCCGGACGCCTGGGTCCCTTTTTGGTTTAGGGCTCCCGGACGCCTGGGTCCTTCTTTATGGGGTGCAGGGGGCTCCCGGACGCCTGGGTCCCCTTTTTGGTTTAGGGCTCCCGGACGCCTGGGTCCCTTTTAGTTTAGGGCTCCTGGACGCCTGGGTCCCTTTTGGTTTAGGGCTCCCGGACGCCTGGGTCCCTTTTTGGTTTAGGGCTCCCGGACGCCTGGGTCCCTTTTGGTTTAGGGCTCCCGGACACCTGGGTCCCTTTTTGGTTTAGGGCTCCCGGACGCCTGGGTCCCTTTTGGTTTAGGGCTCCCGGACGCCTGGGTCCCTTTTTATGGGGTGCAGGGGGCTCCCGGACACCTGGGTCCCCTTTTGCTTTAGGGCTCCCGGACGCCTGGGTCCTTCTTTATGGGGTGCAGGGGGCTCCCGGACGCCTGGGTTCCTTTTTGGTTTAGGGCTCCCGGACGCCTGGGTCCCTTTTGGTTTAGGGCTCCCGGACGCCTGGGTCCTTCTTTATGGGGTGCAGGGGGCTCCCGGACGCCTGGGTCCCCTTTTTGGTTTAGGGCTCCCGGACGCCTGGGTCCATTTTGGTTTAGGGCTCCCGGACGCCTGGGTCCCCTTTTTGGTTTAGGGCTCCCGGACGCCTGGGTCCTTTTTTAGAGAGTTGGGGAGGGTGACCCGGACACCTGGGTCCCCCCCCGAACTCCTGGCTCCCTGGGGCACTCCTGGGTCCCCCCCGGGGCACTCCTGGGTCCCCCCCGAACTCCTGGGTCCCCCCCTGAACTCCTGGCTCCGTGGGGCACTCCTGGCTCCCTGGGGCACTCCTGGGTCCCCCCCGAACTCCTGGGTCCCCCCCTGAACTCCTGGCTCCCTGGGGCACTCCTGGGTCCCCTCCCGAACTCCTGGCTCCCTGGGGCACTCCTGGGTCCCCCCCCGGGGCACTCCTGGGTCCCCCCCGAACTCCTGGGTCCCCTCCCGAACTCCTGGCTCCCTGGGGCACTCCTGGCTCCCTGGGGCACTCCTGGGTCCCTCCTGAACTCCTGGCTCCCTGGGGCACTCCTGGGTCCCCCCCGAACTCCTGGCTCCCTGGGGCACTCCTGGGTCCCTCCTGAACTCCTGGCTCCCTGGGGCACTCCTGGGTCCCCCCCTGAACTCCTGGCTCCCTGGGGCACTCCTGGGTCCCTCCCGGGGCACTCCTGGGTCCCCCCCGAACTCCTGGGTCCCCCCCTGAACTCCTGGCTCCCTGGGGCACTCCTGGGTCCCCTCCCGAACTCCTGGCTCCCTGGGGCACTCCTGGCTCCCTGGGGCACTCCTGGGTCCCCCCCGACCCCCCATTTCCCTTTCCCCCGCTCCCCGTGCAGAACACCCCGCCCTGGACGTCCCCCCGGAGCTGGTGGCCGGAGCTGAGGCCGAACTTCGCTGCCGCGTCCCCGACAACTGCCCCGAGCTGCCGCCCCGGCTCAGCTGGGAGGGGGCCGAGGAGCTTCTGGAAGGTTCCGCGCGGCAGCGGCGCCAGGACGAGGACGGAGCCGCCACCGTCTGGTCCGTCCTGCGGTTCCGGCCGCGGCGCCAGGACGGGGGGCGCCGGGTGACGTGCCGGGTCACGTTCGACAACAGCACCTTGGAATTCGCCGCCAACGCCACCCTGGACGTGCAGTGTGAGCGGCGGCCCGGACGCCTGGGTCCCTCTCCCGGACGCCTGGGTCCCCTCCCGGACGCCTGGGTCCCTCTCCCGGACGCCTGGGTCCCCTCTCGAACTCCTGGGTCCCTCTCCCGGACGCCTGGGTCCCCTCCCAAAATCCTGGGTCCCTCCCGAACTCCTGGGTCCCTCCCGAACTCCTGGGTCCCTCTCCTGGACGCCTGGGTCCCCTCCCGAACTCCTGGGTCCCTCTCCCGGACGCCTGGGTCCCCTCCAGAACTCCTGGGTCCCCTCCCGAACTCCTGGGTCCCTCTCCCGGACGCCTGGGTCCCCTCTCGAACTCCTGGGTCCCCTCTCCCGGACGCCTGGGTCCCCTCCCGAACTCCTGGGTCCCTCCCGAACTCCTGGGTCCCCTCCCCGAACTCCTGGGTCCCTCCCGAACTCCTGGGTCCCCTCCCCGAACTCCTGGGTCCCCTCCCCGAACTCCTGGGTCCCCTCCAGAACTCCTGGGTCCCCTCCAGAACTCCTGGGTCTCCTCCCCGAACTCCTGGGTCCCTCCCGAACTCCTGGGTCCCCTCCCGAACTCCCGGGTCCCTCCCTGAACTCCTGGGTCCCCTCCAGGACTCCTGGGTCCCTCCCGGACTCCTGGGTTCCTCCCGAACTCCTGGGTCCCCTCCCCGAACTCCTGGGTCTCCTCCCGAACTCCTGGGTCCCCTCCCAGACTTCTGGGTCCCTCCCGAACTCCTGGGTCCCCTCCCGGACTCCCGGGTCCCCTCCCGGACGCCTGGGTCCCCCGAACTCCTGGGTCCTTCCCGACCTGTGTCCCCCTGAACCTCTATGTCCCCCGAACTCCTGGGTCCCTCCGGACGCCTGGGTCCCTCTAACCCCTGCCCTCCCCCAGACGAGCCGCAGATTCTGGACGTGTCGGGTCCGGGCGAGGTCGTCGAGGGCTCGGACGTGGAATTGAGCTGCGAGGCCGAGGGGCAACCACCCCCCTTGCTCTCCTGGTTCCGGGGGCCCACGGTGCTGCAGGAGGAACCAGTCGCCACCAGTTTGCGACTGGTTTTGCCGCGGGTGGAACCGGACGACGCCGGCACCTACAGCTGCGTGGCCGAGAACCGGCACGGCCGCCACAACCGGAGCGTCGAGCTGCACGTGGCCTGTGAGAACCTGCAGGGGGCGCCCTCGGGCTTGGGGTGAAGCGGGGGGCATGCCTGGGTTCTCCCCGTGGGGCATGCCTGGGTCCCTTCTCCAGGGGGTATTCCTGGGTCCCGTTGTTGGGGGATCGCTTCTTGGGGCACTCCTGGGTCCCTTTTGGGGCATGCCTGGGTCCCTTCTCCGGGGGGTATTCCTGGGTCCCGTTGTTGGGGGATCGCTTCTTGGGGCACTCCTGGGTCCCCTTCCTGGGGCACTCCTGGGTCCCTTTTGGGGCATGCCTGGGTCCCTTCTCCGGGGGGTATTCCTGGGTCCCGTTGTTGGGGGATCGCTTCTTGGGGCACTCCTGGGTCCCCTTCCTGGGGCACTCCTGGGTCCCTTTTGGGGCATGCCTGGGTCCCTTCTCCGGGGGGTATTCCTGGGTCCCGTTGTTGGGGGATCGCTTCTTGGGGCACTCCTGGGTCCCCTTCCTGGGGCACTCCTGGGTCCCTTTTGGGGCATGCCTGAGTCCCTTCTCCGGGGGGTATTCCTGGGTCCCGTTGTTGGGGGATCGCTTCTTGGGGCACTCCTGGGTCCCCTTCCTGGGGCACTCCTGGGTCCCTTTTGGGGCATGCCTGGGTCCCTTCTCCGGGGGGTATTCCTGGGTCCCGTTGTTGGGGGATCGCTTCTTGGGGCACTCCTGGGTCCCCTTCCTGGGGCACTCCTGGGTCCCTTTTGGGGCATGCCTGGGTCCCTTCTCCGGGGGGTATTCCTGGGTCCCGTTGTTGGGGGATCGCTTCTTGGGGCACTCCTGGGTCCCCTTCCTGGGGCACTCCTGGGTCCCTTTTGGGGCATGCCTGGGTCCCTTCTCCGGGGGGTATTCCTGGGTCCCGTTGTTGGGGGATCGCTTCTTGGGGCACTCCTGGGTCCCCTTCCTGGGGCACTCCTGGGTCCCTTTTGGGGCATGCCTGGGTCCCTTCTCCGGGGGGTATTCCTGGGTCCCGTTGTTGGGGGATCGCTTCTTGGGGCACTCCTGGGTTCCCTTCTGGGGGGCACACTCTCCTTGGGGCACTCCTGGGTCCTTTCTTGGGGTACTCCTGGGTCCCCCTGCGGCTCCCTGGGTGCATTGGGAGGGTCTCTACTGTGTCCTCTCCCGGACACCTGGGTCCCTCCCGAACTCCTGGGTCCCTCCCGAGCTCCTGGGTCCCCCCCAAACTATTGGTCCCCGAACTCCTGGGTCCCCCCGAACTCCTGGGTCCCCCAAACTCCCGGCTCCCCTATGAGGGAGAAATCGGGAGGTCCCCCCGAACTCCTGGGTCCCCTCTCACCCTCTCTCCTCCCCCCAGACGCCCCCCGCCCCCCCACCCTGAACGGCTCCCTGTGGGTCGTGGCCGGGGAGCCCTTGACCTTGACCTGCGGCGCCTCGTCCCACCCGCTGCCCATCGTGTCGCTGTCGCGGGGCCGCCGCCTGGTGGCCGTGGCCGTGTACGAGCCCCAGGTGACCTTGACCGTGGGGGCGGCGCGGCCCGAGGACGGGGGGGAGTATTTGTGCCGGGCCGAGAACCAGCACGGCCAGAGCAGCCGGGCCTTCAATGTCAGCGTGCAGTGTGAGCTTGGGGGGTTATTGGGGGGGGCTATGGGGGGGTATTGGGGTCCCTAAGGGGGGTATTGGGGGGTCTAGGGGGGGTATTGGGGTCCCTAAGGGGGTTATTGGGGGGTCTATGGGGGGTATTGGGGTCCCTAAGGGGGTTATTGGGGGGTCTAGGTGGGGTATTGGGGTCCCTAAGGGGGTTATTGGGGGGTCTATGGGGGGTATTGGGGTCCCTAAGGGGGGTATTGGGGGGTCTATGGGAGGTATTGGGGTCCCTAAGGGGGTTATTGGGGGGTCTATGGGAGGTATTGGGGTCCCTAAGGGGGTTATTGGGGGGTCTAGGTGGGGTATTGGGGTCCCTAAGGGGGTTATTGGGGGGTCTATGGGGGGTATTGGGATCCTTAAGGGGAGTGTTGGGGGGTCTATGGGGGGTATTGGGATCCTTAAGGGGAGTGTTGGGGGGTCTATGGGGGGTATTGGGGTCCCTAAGGGGGTTATTGGGGGGTCTATGGGGGGTATTGGGGTTCCTAAGGGGGTTATTGGGGGGTCTAGGGGGGGTATTGGGGTCCCTAAGGGAGGTGTTGGGGGGTCTATGGGGGGTATTGGGGTCCTTAAGGGGAGTGTTGGGGGGTTATTGAGGGTCTAGGAGGGGTATTGGGGTCCCTAAGGGGGTACAGGGGGGTCTATGGGAGGTATTGGGGTCCCTAAGGGGGTTATTGGGGGGTCTAGGGGGGGTATTGGGGTCCCTAAGGGGGTTATTGGGGGGTCTATGGGGGGTATTGGGGTCCTTAAGGGGGTATTGGGGGGTCTATGGGGGGTTTTGGGGTCCCTAAGGGGGTTATTGGGGGGTCTATGGGAGGTATTGGGGTCCCTAAGGGGGTTATTGGGGGGTCTAGGTGGGGTATTGGGGTCCCTAAGGGGGGTGTTGGGGGGTCTATGGGGGGTATTGGGGTCCTTAAGGGGGTGTTGGGGGGTCTATGGGGGGTTTTGGGGTCCCTAAGGGGGTGTTGGGGGGTCTATGGGGGGTTTTGGGGTCCCTAAGGGGGGTATTGGGGGGTCTATGGGGGGTGTTGGGATCCTTAAGGGGAGTGTTGGGGGGTCTATGGGGGGTATTGGGGTCCCTAAGGGGGGTATTGGGGGGTCTATGGGGGGTATTGGGGTCCCTAAGGGGGGTATTGGGGGGTCTATGGGAGGTATTGGGGTCCCTAAGGGGGTTATTGGGGGGTCTAGGGGGGGTATTGGGGTCCCTAAGGGGGTTATTGGGGGGTCTATGGGGGGTATTGGGGTCCTTAAGGGGGTGTTGGGGGGTCTATGGGGGGTATTGGGGTCCTTAAGGGGGTTATTGGGGGGTCTATGGGGGGTTTTGGGGTCCCTAAGGGGGGTATTGGGGGGTCTATTTGGGGTATTGGGGTCCCTAAGGGGGGTATAGGGGGTCTATGGGGGGTATTGGGGGGTCTATGGGGGTTATTGGGGTCCCTAACGGGGGTGTTGGGGTCCCTATGGGGGGTATTGGGGGGTCTATGGGAGGTATTGGGGTCCCTAAGGGGGTTATTGGGGGGTCTATGGGGGGTATTGGGGTCCCTAAAGGGGGTTATTGGGGGGTCTATGGGGGGTATTGGGGTCCCTAAGGGGGGTATTGGGGGGTCTATGGGGGGTATTGGGGTCCTTAAGGGGGTGTTGGGGGGTCTATGGGGGGTTTTGGGGTCCCTAAGGGGGGTATTGGGGGGTCTAGGGAGGGTATTGGGGTCCCTAAGGGGGTTATTGGGGGGTCTAGGGGGGGTATTGGGGTCCCTAAGGGGGGTATAGGGGGGTCTATGGGGGTATTGGGGAGTCTATGGGGGTTATTGGGGTCCCAAAGGGGGTGTTGGGGTCCCTATGGGGGGTATTGGGATCCTTAAGGGGAGTGTTGGGGGGTCTGTGGGGGGTTTTGGGGTCCCTAAAGGGGGTATTGGGGGGTCTATGGGAGGTATTGGGGTCCCTAAGGGGGTTATTGGGGGGTCTAGGGGGGGTATTGGGGTCCCTAAGGGGGTTATTGGGGGGTCTATGGGGGGTATTGGGATCCTTAAGGGGGTGTTGGGGGGTCTATGGGGGGTTTTGGGGTCCCTAAGGGGGGTATAGGGGGGTCTATGGGGGGTATTGGGGAGTCTATGGGGGTTATTGGGGTCCCTAACGGGGGTGTTGGGGTCCCTATGGGGGGTATTGGGATCCTTAAGGGGAGTGTTGGGGGGCCTATGGGGGGTATTGGGGTCCTTAAGGGGAGTGTTGGGGGGTCTATGGGGGGTATTGGGGTCCCTAAGGGGGGTGTTGGGGGGTCTATGGGGGGTATTGGGGTCCCTAAGGGGGGTATTGGGGGGTCTATGGGAGGTATTGGGGTCCCTAAGGGGGGTGTTGGGGGGTCTGTGGGGGGTATTGGGGTCCCTAAGGGGGGTATTGGGGGGTCTATGGGAGGTATTGGGGTCCCTAAGGGGGGTGTTGGGGGGTCTATGGGGGGTTTTGGGGTCCCTAAGGGGGGTATTGGGGGGTCTATGGGAGGTATTGGGGTCCCTAAGGGGGGTGTTGGGGGGTCTATGGGGGGTTTTGGGGTCCTTAAGGGGGTGTTGGGGGATCTATGGGGGGTATTGGGGTCCCTGAGGGGTTCTGTGGGGATCTATGGGGGGGTCTAAAGGAGTATGGGGGGGTTATTGGGAGTCTATGGGGGGTATTGGGGGGGCAAAAGGGGGGAGACATTTGGGGGTGTCCCCCCCACGGTGACACCCCCCTGTCCCCCCCCTCCTCCCCCCAGTCCCCCCCATCCTCCTGCCCGAGTCGCGCTGCACCCCGGGCGGGGAGGGGGCGCGCTGCGTCTGCTCGGCCTCGGCCTCCCCTGAACCCGCCGTCACCTTCGACCTCCCGTCGCGCAACGTCACCGTCGCCGAGGGTCACCGCGACTTCACCGTCACCACGCCCGGGCGGGGCACGGGCGGGGTCGTCACCGTCACCGGCGTCCTGACCCTGCGCGGGACCCTTGACCCCCGGTTGGCCGTCGTTTGCTCCGCCCACAACCCCCACGGGAGCGTCCGGCAGCAGCTGCGGTTCCACCACCCGGGTACGGCACCGGCGGCATCGGCGGCACCGGCACCCGCGCCCGGCGTCACCCCCCGGGGACGGTTATGGGCCGTGGGAATCCTTCCCGGCCTTTTCCCACGCCCCATTGAGCCCTTTGCAGGCCGTGGGAATCCTTCCCGGCCTTTTCCCACGCCCCATTGAGCCCTTTGCGGGCCGTGGGAATCCTTGCCGGCCTTTTCCCACGCCCCATTGAGCCCTTTGCGGGCCGTGGGAATCCTTCCCGGCCTTTTCCCACGCCCCATTGAGCCCTTTGCGGGCCATGGGAATCCTTCCCGGCCTTTTCCCACGCCCCATTGAGCCCTTTGCGGGCCGTGGGAATCCTTCCCGGCCTTTTCCCATGCCCCATTGAGCCCTTTGCGGGCCGTGGGAATCCTTCCCGGCCTTTTCCCACGCCCCATTGAGCCCTTTGCGGGCCGTGGGAATTTTCCCCGGGATTTTCCCACGCCCCATTGAGCCTTTTGCAAGGCATGGGAATTTTGCTCAGGATTTTCCCACGCCCCATTGAGCCCTTTGCGGGCCGTGGGAATTTCCCCAAGGGTTTTCCCACGCCCCATTGAGCCCCTTGCGGGCCGTGGGAATTTTTCCCAAGGTTTTCTGACACCCCATTGATCCCTTGCAGGGGTTTTAATTGCCCCCAAATTACTTATTTGCCCCCCCCCGTGCTATTTGCCCTCCCCTGCTCCCCCAATTTGCCCCCAGCCCCTATTAGGGGGGGGCACAAGAAAGTCCCACCATCAATCCCACACCCCATGGGAGGGGGTTATAATCGCCCCCCACTATTTTATTTGCCCCCCCGCCCAGGGCATAATCACCCCCCCGGGGTTTATTTGCCCCCATCAAGGTGGGATTTCCCCCCCCAAATCCCCTCCCAGCCCCTTGGGGGGAGGTCCCCACGGTGGGGGAAGGGTTATTGCCCCCGGGGGGGGTTATTCCCCGCCATGACCCCCCGGTTTTCCCCCCAGGGGGGCTGGTTTGGGCCAAGGTGGGGCCGGTCGGGGCCGTCGTCGCCTTCGCCATCGTCATCGCCCTCGTCTGCTACCTCAGCCAGAGCCGCCGCAAGTGAGACACGCCCCCCCGGGCTGGCCCCGCCCACCCACGGGGGGCCACGCCCACGGGGGGCGGGGCCAGCCTTTATGGCGGGGGGGGAGGGAGGCGCCCAACCAATGGGAAGGGAATACGCCCAATGGTGTCCAAATCCTATAGGAGAGGCCACGCCCCCTGGGAGGCCACACCCACACGAGGCCACGCCCCCCCCATTGGCCACACCCCCCTGGGGGGTGGGGGAGGGGAAACTGAGGCACGCGGGGGGGGCGGTGGGGGCAGAGGTCAGCGTGTGACCCTTGACCTTTGACCTCATGCAGGAAGGCAGCGGGAAGCCCCGAGGTGACCCCGGTGCCACCCCCGGCCGGGGGGGGGGACCCTGAACACGAGGGGCGACCCCCCCTGCCGGTAATGGGGGGAGAATGGGGGGACATGGGGGGTTATGGGGCGCAGGGGGATATGGGGGGACGTGGGGGATAATGGGGGAGATGGGGGGACGTGGGGGGACAGGGGGATGTGGGTGATAATGAGGGGACGGGGGGGACATGGAGACAGTGGGGGATAATGGGGGGATGTGGGGGGACATTGGGACACATGGGGGGACACGGGGATATGGGGGATAATGGGGGGATGTGGGGGGACATTGGGACACATGGGGGTTATGGGGATAAGGGGGGGACATGGGGACAATGGGGGACAGGGGGACATGGGGGATAATGGGGGGATATGGGGGGACTTGGGGACATGGGGGGACACGGGGATATGGGGGATAATGGGGGGATGTGGGGGGACATTGGGACACATGGGGGTTATGGGCATAAGGGGGATAAGGGGGGGACATGGGGACAATGGGGGACAGGGGGACATGGGGGATAATGGGGGGATATGGGGGGGACTTGGGGACATGGGGGGACTTGGGGGAACAGGGGGACACGTGGGGGATAATGGGGGGACACGTGGGGGATAATGGGGGGGATATATGGGGATGAGGGGGACATTGGGGGGAATTTGGGGACATGGGGGGGATATGGGGGGACAGGGGGACACATGGGACGGGGGATATGGGGGGACAGGGGGATATGGGGGGACATGGGGGATAATGGGGGGATGTGGGGATGGCGGGGACATTGGGGGGGACATGGGGACACATGGGGGTTATGGGGGATATGGGGACAGGGGGACATGGGGGGATAAGGGGGGGACTTGGGGGGACAGTGGGGATAATGGGGGGATAATGGGGGGCCATGGAGATAAGGGGGAATATGGGGGATAATGGGGGGCCATGGGGGGCCATGGGGGTGACCTCGTGTGACCCCGCCGCCCCCCGCTTTGTCCCCAGCGCCGCTGGTTGGGCGGAGCCGTCGGCCGCTGGGCGCTGGGGGAGGGGCCGGGAACCCCCCCCGACCCGGCCCCTCCCCCCCCCGCCAAACCCGCCCGGGGACCCCCCGACGACCCCCCCGAATACGCCGAGATCCGCGTCAAGTGACCACGCCCACCCCCCGGCCACGCCCACCGCCTCCTGGCCACGCCCACCCCCCCTCCTGGCCCCGCCCACCAGCCTCCAAGCCCCACCCCCCCATTGATGGAAAATCCCATTGAGGCTTCAGGCTCCGCCCACCGGGGGCTCTGGCCACGCCCATTGGCCCCAAACCACACCCACCCACCTCCTGGCTCCACCCACCACTTCCTGGCCACACCCCCTGACCTCCAAGCCCCGCCCCCCATTGATGGAAAATCCCATTGAGGCTTCAGGCTCCGCCCACTGGGGGCGCCGGCCACGCCCATTGGGTGCTAAGCCCAGCCCCCGCTGGACACGCCCACCATCCCATGGCCACGCCCACCAGTTCCTGGCCACGCCCACCGGCCTCCAAGCCCCGCCCCCATTGATGGAAACTCCTGTTGAGGCTCCAGGCTCCGCCCACTGGGGATCTGGCCACGCCCTCCCCCTTTGGCCACGCCCACCCGGCGGCAAGAGGCTCCGCCCACATTCCAGGCCCTGCCCCCCACTCAAGCCCCGCCCCCCCCGTGGCCCCGCCCCCTCCACAGGCCCCGCCCCCCCCGTTATTTATTGCCCCCCCCGGGGGTTCCCCACTAATTAACGCCCTTAACGAGCCCCCCGTGACCTTTGACCCCCGTGACCCCCCCCAATAAACGGAGGTGCCCGAGGCCACGCCCACCTGTGGGGGGAGGGGCGGAAGGGGGCGGGGCTATGGGGGTGGGGGAGGGGTCTCTAGGGCCCCCCGGGATGTATACGGGGGTCTATAGGTGCCCCCGGGCACTATGGGGAGCTATAGGAGCCGCTATAGGGGCTCTACCAGGTGCTATAGGGGACCCCATAGGGTCCCCGGGTCGCTATAGGGGCTCTGCTGGGTCCTATAGGGCTCCTCGTGTTCCTATAGGGGCTCGTCTGGGTCCTATAGGGGCTGTTCTGGTTTCTATAGGGCCCCCACAGCTCTTATAGGGGCTCATTTAAGTCCTATAGGGCCTCTTCTGTTCCTATAGGGGCTCTTCTGGGTTCTATAGGGCGCTCTATGTTCCTATGGGGACCCATCTGGGTTCTATAGGGGCTCTTCTGGTTTCTATAGAGCCCCCCCAGCTCCTATAGCGGCTCTTCTGGATCTTATAGGGGCTCATCCGGATTCTATAGGGTCTCTCTGCTTTTCTATAGGGGCCGTTCCAGTCTCTATAGGGTCCCCCAGTTCCTATAGGGGCTCATCTGGGTCCTATAGCGCCTCTTCTGGACCCTATAGGGGCTTTTCTGGGTTCCATAGGGTCCCCCCCCCCCACTTCTATAGGGGCTCATCTGGGTCCTATAACCCCCCCCTGCTCCTATAGCGGCTCTTCCGGTTCCTATAGGGGCTTTTCCGGTCTCTATAGGGTCCCCCCCGTTTCTATAGAAGCCGTCCAACTCTATAGGGGCTCTTCCGGTTCCTATAGGAGGCCCCCCCCCATTCTATAGGCGCCCATCCGGGTCCTTTAGGGCCCCCCCAGTTCCTATAGGGACTCCTCCGGTTCCTATAGGGGCTTTTCCGGTCTCTATAGGGGCTCTTCCGGTTCCTATAGGGGCTTTTCCGGTTCCTATAGGGTGTGTCCCCCCCTCCCCCCATCCGGGTTCTTTCCGCCCCTCCCCCTTCCCCTGACGTCACCTCCGCCCTCCCCCCCTTCCCGGAAGTGACGCAGCGGTGGCGCGGTGGGCG